>NC_077230.1:394215480-394235480 GCF_027887165.1 Monodelphis domestica
CTTTCCTTCCTTCTTCCTTCCTTTCTTTCTTCCTTCCTTTCTTTCCTTCCTTCTTTCCTTCTTTCTTTCTCTCTTTTCCTTTCTTTCTCTCTCTTTTTTCTTCCTCTCTTTTTCTTTCTTTCCTTTCTTTCTTTCTCTTTCTTTCTTTTCTCTCTCTCTTTATTTTTTTCTCTCTTTCTTTCCTCTCTCTCTCTCTCCTCCCCCCCCCCCTCTCTCTCTCTCTCTTTCCTCCCTCCCCCTCCTTCCCTCCCTTCCTTTCATCAATACCTTTATCCCCTTTAGAGCAAAACCCCTTTATAACAATAAGTATAGTCAAGGAGACTCAAATGATGACCTTGTCCAAAAATGCATGTCGCTCCTAATCTCAAGCACCTCACCTTTCTGTGAGGAGGTGTGTAATGTATAGGTATCATGAGGACTGGCACATAAAACACTATGGAATTCTCCTGCTGGAAGCAGGCTCCTGAGCCTCCTTCACATGGAGAGGTTGCATCTGCGCATTGTGAGTACAATCTGCACATCCATCAATCCTGGTAATATTGGCCCCCTCATGTGTTCTCTCCCATCATACTACCCTACCTTTTCAAATCTGGAGGACAAGATCCTTCTCTAATCTTTCTTTTGGCCCCGTCTTTTCTTCCCAAATCCCTTGGACCTTGGGCCAGTGTAGTAACAGCAGAAAACTAGGGCAACCCATTCCCTTCCCCTTACTTCTCTCTATGTCACCTTCTAGCAGTAGTTTATTTTACTCCCATCTCCCTTTCCCATCTTTCCACTTTCCCCCCAACCCTGCCCCCACCCCAACTCTAGAGATGACAAGGAATTTAGCCTCTAGAACAAATGATCCAATAAAGCATTAGCCAATCAAATTTTGGCACTTGGGACAAAGTCCAGATTGCCCTATCTTAGTTGTGGCTCTGGAGGGCTGTATACAATGTATAATTCAGTCATGCTGGGGTGTGGAGGTGTGAATGGCCTTCACTGAGTCCTTCCTCCTACAGGAAGCCTTCCCTGACAATTTACCGCCGGAATGATTTTTTCTTTCTTTAAACAATGATGGTGAAGGTTGTTTTCTGTACCACGAAATCCTCTGAAACACTGGTTTTATTTGCAATGACCAAGGTTGAAATAAATTATAATTCATAATTACTGAAATTAAGATAATTTATAGAATAAACTAAATATCTTTTAAATGTAATAAAATCGATATTATGTTAGTGATTTTCTGTGTTTAGAGGCAGCATGTCAAAGTAGAAAGAATACTTTACTTGGAGGCAGATGAGTGGCTCTGACACTTCCTAAGTGGGGTGGAAGGTAGGATTTGAACTGGGACTTAAGGACGAAGAGGCAGAGATGAGGAAGGAGAGTGTTCCTAATGGGCTCCTATATAGAGCTGTGTGACCCTGGGCAAGTCACTTAACCCTAGTTACCTAGCCCTTATTACTCTTTCCCCTTATAACCAATTCTTAGTATTGATTCTAAGATGGAAGTTAAGAGTTTGAAAAGAAAAGGAAAGAAAGGATTCTTGATCTGAGGTGCAGCTAGTTCAAAGACACAGAGATGGGATATGGAATGTTGAGTTTGAAGAACTTCAGGAAGGCCAAATGTACCTGGAACATAGAGTTCCTAGAGGGGGATAAAATGTAAGAACACTGACAATTTAGGAAGGGGCCAAATTATAAATAGGGTATCTAGATAGCACAGTGGATAGAGTGTTAGGCCTGACCTCAGACACTTACTAGCCAAGTGACCCTGAGTAAGTCCCTTTACCCTGGTTGCCTCAGTCTCCTCATCTGTAAAATGAGTTGAAGAAGGAAATGGCAAACCATTGCAGAATCTTTGCCAAGAAAACCTCAAATGGGGTCACAGACTCAGTCAAAAATGAATGACAAGATGTGAAGAACAGCCTATATAGTATCCTACAGCAATTAGGTCACTTCCTCTCTGTAGATCTTAGCTTCCTTATAGATTCTTATACCCAAGGGGCTTGGATTAGATGATTAGGGTCCCCTCTGAGCTCTCAATCTAATCAAGTTTATTAATCCTTCTGAACTATGTTTTTGGAGGGCGGCTATATTCCAGGGAGTGAGCAGGCCCCATCAGAGAACCTAGGCTCTGGGCCCTAGAGGGATCCCCAAACTTTTTACACAGGGGTCCCTCAGACCATTGGAGGGCCGGACTATAAAAACCTAACCCTAATCCTAACTAGGCAGCAGTATACACAGTGCGGAATTCCTTCCTCCAGATCATTGCTCACTATACTGACATCTTCTATTGTGCAGCCACATAATCCTTTGCTGGGTGCCTCATTCTAAGGTGCCACGCAAAGGATTATGTCACCGGAAGTAGTACTGTTACATGAGTGATGCCTTGCTTTGTGGTGCTGCCACATACAGTGCTCCTCACTGACCACCAATGAAAGAGGTGCCCCTTCCAGAAATGTGGTAGGGGCTGGATACATGGCCTCAGGGGGCCACATGTGGCCTGGGGGGGCATAGTTTCGGGACCCCTGCTCTAGGGCCTGTGAAGGAAATTCAAGGAAGGCATCCAGACAACCAAGTAGCCAAGTGAATACACAGGAGAGGAGACTTTATTGAAAATCCAAGATGGGGAAAAAATGGCTCAATGGGAAGGTTGATTGGGTAGCATCCAGAGGATTTCCAGGAGAGAGGCCTGTGATTGTTCAGAGCAGCATTTTCTGGAGGAACAGAGAATGGTTTGAAGATAAGACCTCAGCCCAGTTCAGAAGACTCAGGACTCAGAAGACTCAAGTTTTGGCTTCTCTTACCCTATTCTGTGTTATCCTATTGCCTGGATATCTACTGGGCCCCTTCAAGTCACTGAGCCTTCAACAAGTCGCTGGTTTCCTCATCTTTACTGAACCTTCCAACTCTTCACTTGGATCCTGTCTCTTCTTGAACCCTGAGCTCCTTTCCTAACCCCCTATGTCTTCATAAACCCTATATCTTCCTCCTTGAGTCTCCATTTCCTTGCTAAACCTTCTTTGCTTCACTGAGCTTTCCTACCCTTATTGAGCCCACATCCTTATGCTGAGTTCCCAACTTTTTACTGAGCCCTAATCCACTCACTGAAGCCTCCTTTCCACCCTTAGGCCCTATCCCCAACCTGATCTCTAGTCCTAGAACTGAACCCCATTCCCATTCATTGTGCTCTGCATCCTACCCTTGGACCTCCTCACCCCCACCTGGAGCCATTCTTCTCCCTCACTGAACCTCCATTCTATTACTGAAGCCTCATCCTTCTTCACTGAACTCCTCACCTTCTTTTTTTGAGGTCATATTGCCTTGCTGAGCCTTTTATTCCCATCTTCAAACCCTCTTTCCCCCTCGCTGGACCTCAGGCTCTCTTAATACATTTCCTTTCCCTAATACTGTCTCCATCCTCACTGAGTTCCCAACTCCCTCCCCGATCTTCAATTTTGCCCTTTCCCAATTGGCTTTTATGCTCTGAAAAAGCCTCCATCCCCCTCCATCCCTCAGTTTAGCTTCTTGTTCTTGTTGTATGGCTAAGTGAATGGCTAGATATAGAAATGAATAATTAAGGGAATGGACCCACCTCATTAATCCAGTCCATGTAGGCAGAGACCTGGGTGAAGACTGTGGGCTTCTTAGATGTGTTGCAGCCCCAGGCAGAACCAAAACTCACAATCCCTCTCACTTCCCAGGCTCCATTTTCAGCCTGACAGTTCAGGGGTCCACCTGAGTCCCCCTGCCCCCAAGAAACACAAGCATTGATCACCAGGCAACTTAGAGCCACCAACAAATGCTTTCGGTCCCTCCAAGCATCAGGTAACTTTGGCTATCTTGAAATAGCCTTGATTTTCTGGGTGACCTTGGTAATTAGTGCCTTTCTTTGTGCCTTGATTTCTCCAACTACTCCTGGCTCTCCTCTCTTTCATCATCTCTAAAATGACGAACACTATTCAGAGATGGGAGGATATGAGGTATGGGCTCTGTTAACAACTCAGTTTGTTGATGTTGGTATTGGTGGTAGGATTCATGATAAGACTAGAAACGGTAGTGGGATTGGTGGTAATAAAGATGATGATGATGGTGGTGGGGGCAGCTAAGGTGTCTCAGGAGATAGAGAGCCAGGCCTGGAGATGGGAAGTATTAGGTTCAACTCTGGCCTCAGATACTTCCTAGCTGTGTGACCCTGGACAAGTCATTTAACCCTCATTGTCTGGCCTTAGAACCAATACACAGTCTTGATTCTAAGACGGGAAGGTAAGGGTTTGGAAAAAGAAGATGATGCTAGTGGTAAGAAAGTAATGGAGATAGAGATGGTGGTTTCCAAATGAGATAATATTTGTAAGATACTTAGCATAGTACCTAGCACACAGTGGGCACTATCAAAACAATTATCCTTGTCCTACCTCTGGTGATGGAGGCATAGAGTATGGAGGTGGGGGGTTGGGATGTTGATGATGAAATTAGTGCTGTTGGTTGTGATGAGGATGCTGGTGGTGATCAGACTGGTTGTCGTTGGCGATAAAGAAGGTAATGGTACTAAAAATGATGGAGGTGTTACTGATGGTGCCACTAAAACCATTGCCATTGGCTTTTATGGTTTGCAAAACACTTTCTCCACGCTATCATGATGATGCAGATAGTATGTGCCTATTTGCAGGGACAAGGAGGGAACAGGAAAGAGTGTCTGGAAGGGAATGATTGGTTTTCCAATGAATGGATGGTTTTCCAAAAGGGATAGTAAGTGATAATGATGGGAGGTTTGGGAAGGGGAGAGAGGCTGGATGCCTTCTACTTCAGCAGCTGGTCCGCTGTTGAACAAGTTTGGTTATGGCAGATGAAGCAGTATCTATGGCTCCAGACTCCTCTGGTTTGTTTCCCTCTTTCTGGAAAGGGGTTCACTGGGTGGTCTACCTGTGACGGTGTTAGGGAGTTAAGAGCTCTTTGAATTAGCATCGTTCTCTCCCAGCAGGCCCAGTTTCCCCCAACCCTGGACTTGCTGTTCGGGACTATGACTCACATTGCAGGCCGAGATGACGCCATCTCCTCCAGCACACACCATTTTTTGGGTCACCATGCTGCCCCACCAGTCACTCTTGGTGCACGTAGTATGGTCCACTATGGGCAGGAAGCCTTGTTGGAGATTATCAGCAATGGGGCCATTGGCTAGGGAAAGGGAGAACAAGTCATACCTCTGATCTCGTGATCATGGTCTAGAACCTATCTGCCTTAGACTCTTATGGAGTTGTCAGAAAGATGATGGGGCTTCAAGCGCAGGGGATTTGCAGAAACTCAAAGGAATTGTACATGGTGAGAGGATTCACATCCCTTGTGAGGGATATTTCAGAACTCGGGTGATCTTATTCTTTCTAGGTTAATGGAAGCCCAATGTCCACTGTAGAAAATGATAGGAAAAATGGCAGAATGGAGAGAGGCTTTAGAACAGAGAAAGCATAACCTGGAAGGATCTTTACAACACAGAAATATGAGAGTTGGGAAGAACCTTAGAACATAGACTATCAGAATTATAATGAGCTTCAGAATATTTACGTTTAAATCTAGGAGATTCAATTCTCCTAGGGGCTATAGAATGGACACAACCAAAATAATGAGAGACCAGAGTGGTGCCATATGGCTGGATTCAGAGAGGAATAGTCCAGGAACAAGTCACCGTCCTGCCATTTTGATATACTGGCCTTTCTAGGAGCTTGATAAAAGCTGCTGCTCCTGAACTCATCGAACCTTTTCACAGATTGACTGTATGAGATCTTGAGTAAATCACTGAATTGTTCTAGGTCTTGATTTCCTTAACCACATAACTTGTATTCCACAGGGATGCCAGGAAAATAAGTTGAGTTGATAGGGGTAAAGGAGTTTTGAAACAAGGACAAGTACTAGATACATACAAGCTATGCATCTTAGAGGCCATTTCCTCCAGGAAGCCTCCCTTGATTAGCTAGTCCAGATTACTGGGGCTCCAACATTTTGGTATGAGAGCTTAACTGCCTGGTCAGTGGGATTTGAGGATATGTGTTCCTCCCCTTTCAGAAAGGATGGCTAAAAGAGATCCAGAAAGTCTTGTACTTACTCCAGAGGCGCCCCCAGCCAGTCACATAGCAAGGATAGTCATGAGCCAGCAGAGATCCCTCTGGGGGCAGGCAGGCCACCTGGATGGTGTCACTCAGTTCCACAGGTTCAGCCAGCTTGATAAGGGCGATGTCATTGCTAGGAGCAGAATTCAATAATTCAGTTCTGGAAATATGGGTAAGAAACTACTATATGCAGGAACCCTGTGCTTGGCACAGGGGATAGAGAGGCGTCCCCGTCCCTGTCCTTAAGCAGCTTAGCTTCCACTGAGACTGTGGTGGGATGAAATCTGGTCCTGGGAGATGAGGGGAAAGAGATGGGGAGAATCTCCCCTGCTCCCCTCCCTCTTCAGGAAGAAAGAGCCTTGAGGAAGAACTCACAAGACTTCTCTAGCTTGGCCACGGACTTGCTGTCTGACCACAGATCTCTGGACTTCACCTTTCCCATCTGTAAAGTGGGAGAAGAATTCCTGCTTGACTTATCTCTGAAGGATCCTAAAGGGAAAGCTCTCTGTACATCTTAGAGCTTTATATAAAAATAGGCTATTAGGGACCGCCATAGATCGAAACCATGGTGGGAGAAGTCATGATGTAGAAAGGATACCTACACTTACTGATTCTAAGATGGAAGGTAAGGGTTTAAAAAATAAATAAAAATGAGGCAGTTAGGTGACTCAATGGATTGACAACCAGGACTAAAGATGGGAGGTCCTGGGTTCAAATTTTGCCTCAGATACTTCCTAGCTGTATGACCCTGGGCAAGTCACTTAACCCCCATTGTCCAGCCCTTACTGTTCTTCTGCCTTGGAACCAATACACAGTATTGATTCTAAGGGAAGTTAAGGGTTATAAAAAAAGAAAGAGTATTTGAGCTCAAGGATATTAATGCTTCTAGGGTAGGAGGGAAAGAGGAAGATACTCCCTAGTTATATGACCCTGGGCAAGTTACTTAATCTCACTCAGCCTTAGTTTCCTCATCTGTAAAATGGGAATAATAATAGCATCTAACTCAGTATTGCTATCATGAGGTTAAAATTAAATGACATGGGGACAGGTAGATGGCTCAGTGGCTTGAAAGCCAGGCTTGGAGACAGGAAGTCCTGGGTTCAAACCTGACCTCAGACTCTTCCTAGCTATGTCACCCTGGGCAAGTCATTTAACCCCCATTGCCTAGCCTTTATCATTCTTTTTCCTTGGGACCAAGACATAGTATTGATTCTAAGATGTAAGGTAAAGGTTTTTAATAAAAATGTGCTATTATTCTTATAGTCTTAATACCTAATACTTAATACTCTTATACTCTTAATAATGGGGAGAAGATTGGAGTCATTATAATTTCCAGTACCTAGTCAGAGTTAGTGTGGCTGGGGATGGATGATATAATGGAGGCCAACTCTCTAGTCCTAGCCTTGAAAGCTGTCCCTATTTCTAGTGGGGCAAAGATACCAGCATGGAGACCACTCACCGCACCAGGAAGGAGTTCCACTTCTCATGGACAAAAATGGTATCCACAGCTGCTGCCACTGCGTCAGCCTCTTCCTCCACCAGGTTATTCTTGCCCAACAACACTCGGTAGGTTTTGTCTTTGCTGAATAAAGGGAATGGGGAGGGTTACCTTTGGGTCCTGGTTCATTCATGGACCATAAAACTTTAATTCAATTCAACAAACACTTGTTCCACTAAGTCTCATCCCCATCATCCTCTCTGAACACTGAGAGAAGAAAGAAGGCATGTTCATTGTCTTCAAATGTCTGAGGTGCTATAAGGGGAGAAGGATTAGATTAAGATCCTAAAGGATCTTAGACCAATGGATATATGGAAGGTAGATTTTGTCTCAGCAGCAGCAGCGCACTCCTGAGAAGCATATGATACTTGAAGCCAATTTGTACCAATTACAATTGGACCAACACATTATGGGCTGTTAGGCTGAGGGGCCAGTCTTTGGTCTATACTAGAGACCACCTAGACAGAAAGAAGAACTAGATGAGGAGTTTACAAAGTCTTATGTCCAACCACCTGGAACAGTGGTGGGAGGTTGTGAGTCCTCATAAGGGACTTCAATTATTTTGGACATTTGCTGGAGCTCTGGTTTTTCCAAAAGTATAAAAACTAACAAAATTTTTACTTGATTTGATAATAATTTAATTCTTCAAACCATCCTGAGTACCTGAAGATCTTTGTATCTGGAAACAGGGTTGGACCAGGAGGACTTGAAGTTTTTCTCCAGCTTTGAGATTCCATGTTTGTTTGTTTTTAAATGAATCCTATAAATGTCATCTAGGCAGCTTTCAGATGCCATTGCAGAGACAGAGGAAAGAGAGACAGACCCCCTTCATTCTTCTCTGTGCAGTAGGACACATGGCTCAGGGATGGACTCACCTGATGCAGTGGGCGGCAGTCAGGACATGCTGGCTGGAGATCAGGCTGCCTCCGCAGGTGTGTCTAAAGGTGTCATCCTTAAGGTACTGTAGGGAGACCTGTCAGCATGAAGGGGTGATGAGAAAGAGACACATCTCAGGCAGGGCATGGGACCCAGGATCCCCAGCTCCTATTCTAACTTAAAAAGCCCCAACAATTCTAGATCATAGATGTGGAGGAAAGGAACATAAAGGGCATTTAATCCAACTTTCTAATTTTACAAATAAGAAAAACCAATGGCCAGTGGAATAAAGCAAGTGGGAAAACCCCCAGCTACTGCATATGTATTGGGAAAATTAGGATTTGAACTCAGTATTATTTGTCTCTGGTCCTAGCACTCTTTTTATTTATTTTTTAACTTTTACATTACAAGTAATACTATGTATTGGTTCCAAGGCAGAAGAATGGTAAGGTCTAGGCAATGGGGGTTAAGTGACTTGCTCAGGATCACACAGCCAGGAAGTATCTGAGGTCAGATTTGAACCTGGGACCTCCTCTCTCTAGGCTTGCAATCTATTGAGTCACCTAGCGGCCACTGGTCCCCTCTTACACTCTATTATACTCCATTCCTTCTACTGAACCACACTGTCAGTCTCCCTCTGTTGGGGTGGGTCTAGAACTTCCTTAATAGCTCACATTCACATAAAATTTCAAGAGGAGAGGCAGTATAGTTTGGTGGTTTGAAAGCTGGTCTCAAAACCAGGAAGCTTTGGGTTCAAATCCAGCTTCTGTTACTTGTTGGATGTGTGACTATGGGCAAGGCACAACCTTTTATGGCCCCAGACAACTCTTGAAGAGAAGGGGCCAGTTTGTGTTGGTGGAGAGAGCTCCCTCACCTGGGAATATCCATATATCAATGGAATTACAAGCCCAGATCCTGTTCTCCTAAGTACTTTATAACTACCCTGTGTAGAATGTAATTCAATGATTTTTTTGTTATTTAGTTGACTTTTGATGACTCCACTTGAGGTTTTCTTGGCAAAGGTCCTGAAGTGGTTTGCCATCTCCTTCTTGAATTCATTGGACAGATGAGGAAACTGAGGCCAACAAGGCTAAGTGACTTGCTTAGGGTCACCTGGCTAGTAAGTTGAACTCAAGTCCTCCTGACTCTAGGTCCAGTACTCCATGCTGAAACATCTAGCTCCCTCACTTCAGTAATGATCAGTTCACGTTAGAGATTCCGATGAAACACAAACTGAGGTAGGTTGAGTTGTGTCGAAATTTCGTGCTTCTAGAAAAATGGGATTTGGTTCTCTGTAAGCCATGAAGTATGCCCTAGCTAACAAGGGAAAGAAATAAGGGCCAATGCAGGCAGGCAGACCCTCTGACTCCAAGGCTGCCATTCTTGCTTACCTGCCAGGGCCAGCTGTGAGGTCTGACGTCTTCTCCTCCCACCACCCGGTTGGCCAGGTTGGGCATGTAGGTGGGAACACCACAGCTGGAGGCTGAAAGAGACATCAGAGAAGTGAACATGAGCCATGAGAGTGATGGCGTGGGCAGAGAGCTGGAGTGGAGACACGCCTGTCTCTTTCTCCGATTGCATCTTCTCTAATCTGTGGCTCAAGGGAAGGAGGATCCAGGCAGCCTCTAGCTCCCAGCTTACCATAGCCCAGGAACGCAATGAGGAGGACAGAGCCCAACATGGTGCTGCTATAGGGAGTGCGTGACCGATGTGGCCACTTAGGAGGGTCCTTATATACAGGCGTCCGAGCCTGGGATTCGAGCCAAGGTTAAGATCACATTTTGGGAAGGGCCAGAGTTCCCGATAAGGGTCTTACCCTGACCTTCAGTTGATTAATGTTTAATAGGCTGAGAAATTGCTGTAGACAAGGAAACATTTCCCAAGAAGCCTATATCCAGAGGGTCTGGGAGTCCCAAGCATTGGGAAGTGTTTCAGAATTCAATTAAGCAGCTTGATGGCTCAGCAGATTGAGAGCCAGGCCCAGAGATGGGAGGTCCTGGGTTCAAATCTGATCTTAGACATTTCCCAGCTTTGTGACCCTGGGCAAGTCACTTAACACCCTCCACCCCCATTGCCTAACCTTTACCGCTCTTCTGCCTTGGAACCAATACACAGTATTGACATCAAGATTGAAAGTAAGGGTTTAAAAAAAAGAAAAAAGGATTCAATTAAGCAAATTTATTTAGTTCCTACTTTGTACAGAGTGTTAGTCTATCTCTCATCACCATAAAAAAAATCTTTACCTTCCATCTTAAAATGTAGGAGCATCTAGTGCAAGGGGGGAGGGAAGAAAAAGAGGGAGTTTGAGACCTCAGGGTGATACGTGACAAACATCAGCAGCTCTATGGCTGTCAGCTTTGCTGAGGGTCTCAGGCTTTGCCTCCTACAGTTGTGCAAATGGGCAAGAATTTAATAGGGGGAAGAAGAATATTCCAGGCACAGGGATAGAATATGAACAAGGTCTCAGCCTAAAGAACTCAAGGCTTGTTCTGTGGGTCTGGTTTGGTTAGAGTAGAACAAGAAGAATAATCTGAGAAATGGCTGGAAAGGTAGGATTGTGCCAGAAAAGAACAGGGAGAAAAATGGGAAGAGTGCTGCCTCTGGAGTTAGAAGTCCTGGGTTCAAATCCCACCTCTAATGGTTAGTATTTGTGTCTTTAGATCTCAGCTTCCTTCTCTGTAAAATAAGATGTTGAACTAGATGACCTGAGGTTCTATGATCATCAATCAAAAAACATTTATTAAGAACCTCCTGTGTGTTGGGCTCTGGGTCACAAATATAAACATAAAATAAATACTAGAAAAGAGATCAGGCTTAGAAAGACTACCTATTCCAGCCCATACATGAATGAGAATCCCTTTCTCCATTGTAAGAGTTCATCTAGCCTTTGTTTGAAGACCTTCAGTGATGAGGAAGTCAGCATCTTCTCAGAGAGCCTCTTTCATTTGGGGAAAGTTATAATTTTTAAGGGCAGCTAGATGGCACCATGGTTAGAAAGCTGGGTCTGGAGTCAGGAGGATTGAGTTCAAATCCAGCTTCAGACACTATTGTATGGCCCTGTTTGCCTCAGTTCCCTCATCTATAAAATGAGCTGGAGAAGGAAATGGCAAACCATTTCCAGTATCTTTGCCAAGAAACTCCAAAAGGGATCATGAAGAGTCAGATACAAGTGAAACGTAACTGAACAACAACGAAGAAATAGACTTTTTGGTATTTTTTTATATCCAGTTTAAGTTTGTCTTTTGGCAATTTCCCTGACCACCCCACTCTTCCTTGCTGCTCCTAGTCCTGCTATCTGGGAGCAATGCCCGCTCCTCTGAATAGATCTTCAGTTACAAAAAGATTTCCGTGATGTTCCCTAGAAGTCTTTCCTTCTCCAGGTTAACCATGACTAGTTTCTTCTACTGCTTTTCATTCAGCACGATCTGGAGTCCTTTCATCATCCTGTCTGCTGCCCTCTAAATTCTCAGCTTATTGACATTTCCTAAGCTTAATCGCTTTCCTATCAGCTTGTTGATCTCTTCATTTACATGAACTGATGTAAAGTGAAGTGAGAAGAACCCTTAAGAACATTGTACACAGTGACAGCAATATTTCTTGATAAACTGTGCAGAGTCTAGTTATTCTCAGCAATGCTGTCATCTAAGACAATCCCAGAGATGCATGAAGAAAAATGCCATCTGCCCTCTGACAAAGAACTGATGGGAGAGCCCTTAGAACACAGAGTAGGTGACAAGGTCAGACCTAGATAGTAGTATGCCCATTTTATAGATGGGAGAAATAAGGCCAACGAAAGTCAAGTCATTCTCTCAGGGTCCCACAAGGATAGATAGATAATAGATAGCTGGGTGAATGGAGAGATAGACAGAAGGATGAATGGACAAGGGGATAGATAGATGGACAGATAGACAGAAGGATAGCTAGGTAGATAGACAGGCCCTCTCATTTCCATTCCTGGCTCTCTATCCACTGAGCCATCTAGTTGCCCCAGGAGTGATCTGTTTTTGATGAATTCTCTTTTTGATCTCTGCTTCCTTTTCTAGATACTAACTAACCATCCTTTTAATAATACACTCCAGAATTTTTGCAAGGAATAAAAGTTATGCTCACTGGCCTGTAGTTGGAAAGCTATTTCCTTCCATTTTTTAAAAATGGAGGCAATTGGCCTCCTTTATTTCTGTTGTCCTCTCCCCATTCTCTGATCTTTGAAAGAACTCTGACAGATCAATAATACTATTTCCCCCCTCTTTCAGGATTCTAGAATGTAGTTTATCTGGATCTGACCTGATGACTTGAACTCATCTTGAGCAGAATAAATTCTGCTTTTATTCTCTCTAGTTTGTCAGTTCTCTCTTAGTCATTTTTGCTTTGTCTTTTCCAGACTGACTATCATCCCTTTTGGCAGAGAAAATGGAAACAAAATAAAGTTTAAATAGGTATTTCTTCTTTCCATAGTCCAATCTTTCCCAAGTACTGGCCTTATTCTTTTACAGAGATTCCTCTTTTTACCAATATAGCTAAAAAAAGCAAACAAACCCATTTGTTGACCTTAGCTTTTTTCTCAGCTGGAGCTCATTCTGAGCTTTTGCACGTATCTATGTAGAAGAAAGAATAGTCTTAAAAGTAGCATGAAGGATGACTGGCGATAGGGAGAAAGGAGAAGGAAGAGGGGAGATGGAAAGGGGAGAGAGCAGATGTGGTAGTCATGTAGTGGTGATGAGAGCATGCATGAAGGTGGTCTTTCACTTGGAAGGGAGAGTATCTAGCTTAGATATTGGAGATCTGTAAGCAGATAACTTTTTTGTGCCTTTGTCAATATTTTCCCAAGGTCCCCAAGGAACCGATGAGGCTGAGAACTAGATCAGGTGGAAATTGATTATGAACTTGAGGCAAGAATTTGAAACTACGCCCTCAACATTATTAAAATGCCCCTTGATCAAAGGAAAACATTACTATGTCTATACCCTCAAAGAGAAAAAGAGTCACATGTACAAAAATATTTATGCCAGTTCTTTTGTGGTGGCAAAGAATTGAAAAAAAACATGGTGGTGCCCATCAATTGGGGAACGGCTGAACAAAACATAGGATATGAACATAATAGAATACTTCTGTCCCATGTGAAATAGCAAAAGGGACAAAGAGAAACAGGAGAACAATTTATAGAATGAGGACCACGTTGTGGAAACTACTTTGAAAGATGTAGGACTTCTGATCACCATGATGACCACCCATGGTTCCAAAGGACTGAGGGCAAAGTAGGCCACTCTCCTGACCCAGAGGCAGTGGGCTCAGGGTGCAGAACAAGACATATATTTTTGGAGATGGCCAAGGTGGCATTTTACTTTGTTTGATTACTCATATTTGTTACAAAGCTTTGGGTTTTCTTTTTCTTTTTCTTTCTCAATGGGGGAAGGGATGAAAGGAGGAGAAAACAAATGCTTATTAGTTGAAAAAATAAAACTTAATTAAAAGATAAAATCTTTCTCAAAAGAGAACTACAACCTGCAGTTGGAGAGGTGGGATAGGGTGTTCGGATAGGCATGCTCCTCCCCCTCTCTACCCCAGCAGGCCTGCCAGATGGACTTTCCCCCTTTGAGTTCTCCTAGCCCCGAATTCCTTTATAGTCCATTAGACTGTAAGGTACTTAAGGGCAAGGATTATGTATGCCTGGTAACGTGTGTGTATATATATGTGTGTATATATATTTACATACATATATATACACACACACACACACCTATTTAAACTTTATTTTGTTTTCATTTTCTCTGCCAAAAGGGAAGAAAGTCAGTCTGGAAAAGACAAAGCAAAAATGGTTAAGAGATATATGTATGTATGCATACTTGGAATCTAGTGCAAAGCCTTGCAATCTGTCATTTAATTAACAAGAACTTATTACACACCTACTGTCTTCCAGCCATTGGGTGAGAAGCTGGATAAAGAATGAAACAGCTAGGTGGCTCAGTGGACTGAGAGACAAGTTTAGAGATGAGAGGTCCTGGGTTCAAATGTGGCCTCAGACACTTCCCAGCTGTGTGACCCTGGGCAAGTCACTTAACCCCCATTGCCTAGCCCTTACCTCTCTTCTGCCTTGGAACTAATAAATAGTATTGATTCCAAGACAGAAGGTAAGGGTTTAAAAAAAGAATGAAATAGTCCCTACCCTTGAGCTTACATTCTAGTAGGAGAAAAGGTAGAAATATACAGAATAAATACAGAATGAGTAAGAGGTAGTTAGGGAGTGTATAAACAATTCATAGATCATAGAACTTCAAAGGTCTGTTAGTGCCAAGTCCTCAACCTAGAGGAGAGCCCTAGTGAAGTAGAGTGATTTGCTCAGGGTCCTTTTGACTACTAAATAGCTGTTTTGGAATCAGGAAGGATTTCCAGTAGGAGGAGGTGATTGAGGCTAGTGTGGAAGGAAGCATGCTCTCTGAGACAGAAGTGAGGAGGGAGGGCATTCGAGGCATGGGGAGCAGAACTGCACATAGTAGGTGCTTTGTAAATTTTTGTGGAATTGACTTGAGGTGAACTCACCTTTTCCGGTTCCTAACTCTGCTGGTATTCCTCCCTCTGTTTCCCCTTTTTTCCCCTCCCTTGCCTTCCCTTCTGGCTTGACAGTCTTCTTGGTAGGTGTGGTATGTGTGGGGAATGAGGGGCAGGTGCCAGATTCTCAGGCATGATGTATGTTGGGAAAGAAGGGGCAGGTGCCAGATTCTCACACTTAGAGTGAGATGCAGCAGCACCTGGGCTCCCTCACCCACACCCATCCCCTAAGGAGAGTCAACATAAGACCCACACCCAAGGATTGCTCAGCCAACATCTCTGGGCAGGATCAGAGGAGACCAAATTCATCTTGCTTTTCCTCCCCTTTCTAGTACCCTCAAGCATCCATGGCCAACCTCTCAGAAGAAAAACCGTTGGCATGCCACAATGGAATGGCCTTTAGGCTTATGAAAACCTGAGTTCGAATTCAGACTCTGTTTACTAAACTCTGATCATGGAGAAATCATTTCTTTTCTTTAGGTCTCACTTCCCTTATCTGTAAAATAAAGAGGGTAAGACTAGAGGAAATTCTAAATTCTGACATAAATTGTGTGCTAGTTGGCCTAAAAAGTATTGGGGATTGAAATCTCCAATGAACCTCTAATAGTAGAATTTTATCTTTTATTGTTGTTCAATTGTTTTAAGTCATACCCTCTTCACAGCTCCATTTAAGGTTTTCTTGGCAGAAATATTAGCATGCTTTGCCATTTCCTTCTCCAGCTCATTTTACAGATGAGGAAACTGAGGCAAACAGGATGAAGTGACTTGCCCAGGGTCACCCAGATAGTGAGTGACTGAGATTAGAATTGAACTCAGTGCTTTCCTTCTCTAATTACCCTCTATTTGCTTCTCTGTGAATGTGTTGAGGTTTCCTCTCCCCTTTTCCCCACCCCATCCCCATCCCAGGGTGAATGTAAGCTTCTTGAAGGCAGGGGCTATTTAGTTTCTTATTTTTTGGCCACCAGTACCTTGTACACAATAAGCTATCCATTCTGTTCTATCCTGTATAATATTGGGAAAGTCAAGTGATTATGTTAGGTATGAGTTTCCCCAAAATGAGGGTTTTTGATGGAAATGTATTAATAAAGGGCAGACAGATGGGACAGTGGGTAGTGGGCTGACCCTGGAGTGAGGAAGACCTGAGTTCAAATCCAGTCTCAGGCACCTACCATCTGTGTGGTTCTAAGAAAGTCACTTACCCTGTTTACCCCAGTTTCCTTATCTTTAAAATGGGGATAACAATAGCACCTATCTGGCCAAATGAGATATTTGTAAAGCACAGTGCCTGGCACATAGTAGGGGTTATATAAATGTTAGTGATGATGATGATGATAATGATGACTCTCAGGATAGCCCTTTACAATTTGGTCCCCAGTTATTATTATTTTTTAAAAAGCCCTTACCTTCTGTTTTAGAATTATTTCTAAGTATTGGTCCCAAGGCAGAAGAGTCATAATGGCTAGGCAACTGGGTTAAGTGACTTACCCAGGGTCACACAGCTGGGAAGTGTCTGAGGCCACCTTTGAATCCAGGACCTTCCATCTCCAGGCTTGGTTCTCTGTCCACTAAGCCACCTGACTGCCTCCCTCCCAGTTTTCTTAATAGTATTTCATATCACCCCTAACATTCTCCCTGAACTTGATGACCCAAATTGTTCCTTCCAATTGTTTCCTACCTATATAAAATTACTTTACACAATGTTTCATCTCCTAGCCCTGTGACCTTGCATAGGCTACATCCCTCATGCCTGGAATGGACACTTTCTTCCCATCTTCCCATTGTAGAATTCTTCACTTCTCTCAAAGCACAGTTTAAGTGAGACGATTCCTTTTTCTGATCCTCCCTACTCTCCCCCACCCCCTAGGTATTCTTGATCTTCCCTAGACATTATTCTGTATTTTAAAAAAATTCTATGTAGTTGCTTATTTGCATTTATGCTGTATCCCCCTGGTAGAATATCAACATTCTGGAGGCAGGTAGTGTTGTTTGTCTTTGTGTTCCCCATAGGCATATAATTGGCGCTTAATAAATGCTTCTTGAATAGATCACCTATCTTTAGAGATTTGGGTCAGCTGGGGGGACAGTTAGGAACACCTGTACTTGGATCCTGCTTCAGCCCTACTGTGAGACCCTGAGCAAATCACTTGTCCTCTGTTGGCTTCAGTTTCCTCACCTGTAAAATGGGAGTGACAATAGCTCCTACCTCCCAGGGTTGTTGTAAGCTCCTTGAGGGCAGGGACTGTCTTTTGCCTCTTTTTGTATCTCCAGCACTTAGCACAATGCCTGGATCATAGTTGGCACTTAATAAATGCTTATTGAATTCAATATTGGAATGAGATAACAGATGTAAAGGGCTTTGCAAACCATAACATGCTATATAAATGCTAGCTACTATTATGTTGTATTATTGATTTTATAGATACTATTTTTAATGGGATGTGGGACCTGGGTGGAGGGGGGAGCTAGCCAGACTAGCTCTGTGCATCTGCCTAGTTGTGCTTCTGCCTCTTTCCACCCGGTGGCAGCAGTGCCCAGTTGACTGCCATGCTCTTCAATAGAGCTCAGGCTCCCTGGGCGGCTCTTCCTGGGCCCTTTTCCAGTGACATTTCAAAGAGCTCCAAGTGGTCCCTTTGAACATTCAGCTCTTGGGAGGTGCTTTCTGGGGGAGTCTATTTAGGATCCATGAGCCCTGATGGGGAGGGGTGGCATCAGAGAAGAGGGGGGTGGGCTCTCGAACCCAAGGACCCCTCCCACTGTTCCCTTGCCCAGGCTACTCTCCCAGCCTAGATGCCTGCCTGCCTGCCTGCCCAGCCCCTGGCCAAGATTAACCTCCTCCGAGCAGCTTTCCTTCATTGCTCCCCTAGCCTAATTATTCTTTAACTCGACCTTTCCTTGACACTTCTAGCCATCCAGGAAATGACATGGTGCCCATCTCAGCACCTGATTATATATCTTTGAGTCTCATCACTCATTGGCATACAGGAGTTGAATTAGATCAGCAGCTTCCAAAGTGTGACCCCTGGAGGACTCTTGATCAGGGTAGAGGTTTTTGCTCTGGAAGCTACTTTTCATTTAAAAAAAAATGAACATTTAATGGGTTTCTTTTTCTTTTTAAACAAATTATTTTAAACTTTTTTTTTAATCTCAAATATGGCAAACATCATTAGCTATAACCTACATAAATACGAGCTCTTTGGAGTGCTCAAGAATTCTTTTTTCTTTAACTCTTTATCTTTCATCTTAGAATCAACACTCAGAATAGGTTCCAAGACAGAAGAGCTGTAAGAACTAGGCAATGGGAACTAAGTGATTTGCCCAGGGTCTCAGTTAGAAAGTGTCTGAGGTCACATTTGAATCCAAGACCTCCTGTTTCTAGTCCTGGCTCTCAATCCACTGAGCTACTTAAGCTGCCACCCCCATCTCCAATAATTTTTAATAATTTAAGGGGCTCCTGAGATTACAAAGTTTGAGAATGGCTAAATTAGTTGATCTTTAAGATCCTGATGGCTCTGATATTCTGAGTTCTCAGAACCCTCCCAGGTCTTAAGTAGCTGTTTCGACATATTTTCTTTGTTTTTAAAAAAGCCATTGTCTTCTGTCTTTGAATTGATACCAAGTACAGATTCCAAGAGAGGTAAGGGCTAGACAATTGGGGTTCAATGACTTGCCCAGAGTCACACAACTAGGAAGTGTCTGAGGTTGCATTTGAACACAGGAACTCCCATTTCCATGCCTGGCTCTCTGTCTCCTGTGGCATCTAGCTACCCCTGCTCTGGCATAGTTTCCAAACTCCCTTTTAGCACTGACATTCTCATTCTAAGAGTTTAGGTGCCCCCAAACCCTCACAGTATACCTTAATTACAGGAGGCAATGCCAGGACCCTGACCACCTTCCCCTCTGCCACTCCAGATTCCCACTCTCTTTTTCCAACACCAATAAATGTCTTGCCCTTCTTCCACAGTCCATCCCCAAAGCACCAAGGATACCACACACATAAAAATATAGAATGGTTTTTATCATATTTTAGTTAAAAAAAATAACTGTTCCACCGAATGAAGTATTTTTAAAGGGGGAAAACAAACCCAAAAGCAAAAAAAAAAGAAAAGAAAAGAAAGAAAAGTATTTTATAGTCATCTGTACAAAGACATCCGCTAAAGAAACACCACCGGGGGACCTCGGTTGCTGCCTCATTAGTATCTCTGATTTCTGCAGATTATTTATACCAAAATAAAACCTCTGAAAGTTCGACAGTGAGCTTAGTATGATCTGAGAATCTTACTAAAATAAAGGGTTATTGAGTCTAGAAAGCGGTGACATTGTCACAAGAGACACAGAGAGGTTGCATAACGTTAGTGGCATAGTGGGTGGGTTTGTGTTTCGGCTGGGCGACTGACTGACTGACAACTGGTCACAGCATTAAGAAATCACATTGACAGAAAACACAACAACATCTCAGGAAGCAAGGCCACCACTGGCTGTCGCTCAGGCCGTCAGGTTTGGGGGAGTCACACGGGAGCCAGGCCAGGGGGTTCTCATGCTTCCCCAGCCTGGTGGATACAAGGAGACTTGTCTAGATTGCCAAAAACAACC
The DNA here is from genome assembly GCF_027887165.1 of Monodelphis domestica. NCBI lineage: Eukaryota > Metazoa > Chordata > Mammalia > Didelphimorphia > Didelphidae > Monodelphis > Monodelphis domestica. The sequence goes on from NC_077230.1 coordinate 394,235,073, forward strand.
TGGCAAGTCGGTGAAGGATGTCCAGTGGGATGCTGCGCCACACATTTGTGTGAATGGAGAGACGAATGGATGGATGGATGGTGGTCTGAAGTGTGAAAGGAGAAGGGGCAGAACCCAGGGGCTCAGGGGGACCTTTTGGCTCTGCAATGTCACAGTGCATGCAAATACACCTAAAAGCACTTTTTGGATGCTGCCTGGAGAATTGTGATATCTCTACTTTTCCTCTCCCTTTCTTTGGGGACTGTCAGTCCATTCCTCCTGGTCTCCATCCTCTCCCTCCCTCCCGTCCTCCAGCCCAGCCCAGCACTTCCCCTGACTTATTTATTAAGTCTTTCAGGATTCCAGTGCCTCACTGAGACCTGTGGGGAATGGGGAGCTGGGTGCTTCTGCCCCACTGCGCCCACCTGT
>NC_077230.1:394237980-394297099 GCF_027887165.1 Monodelphis domestica
CTGTTCTTTGGTCCATTCATCTTTCTGTCTATCTAATTATCTATCTCTTCATTCATTCATCTATCCATCCATCCACCTACTATCTATTTATCTATGACTGGTCAGTTTCTACCATGGATAATGGAAAGAAATGTGGCTTTGGAGTTAGAAGAGATCCAAGTTCAAACCCTGGTTCTGACACTTAGGTTAATATATGATCCAGAGTAACTTTAGTTTCTCGGGCCTTGGTTTCCCCATCTATAAAATGGTGATACTACTATCCAGGTCTGACCATGTTACTCACTCCATCCCAGTGGACTGGTGTTCAAAGCCCTTCCTAATCTAGCTCCCTCTTAATTTTCCAGTCTTCTTTCCTCATCATAGCCCTGGAAGATAGGTTATGAAATACTATCACATCTATGCTACAAATGGGGAACCAGAAACTCAGAAAATGAATTAACTTGACTAGGGTCTCACAGCTCAAGTCAGAGTTAGAAATTGAGTCCAGGGCTCCTGACTTCAGAGTGTGGAACTTTTTACTAACACTTCCTTCGGACAGAGGAAGGGACTACTGGAAGGGACCTTACAGATCCCTTAGTTCAAGTCCTTCATTTTATAAAAGGGGAAACTGAGGTTTAGAAGGAAGACACAACTTTCTAGAGGTCACAAAACCAACAAATAGTAGAGCTTTGATTCACACCCAAAGATCCTGATTCTAAATATAGTCCTCTTTCCAAGGCAGAGATTTTCATCTTTATAGAAGTAGAAGGTACAGAAGTATATTTATTTGAGAGTTTGGGGTGATGGAGGGGAGGAACCTATGGAAGGAATTCATTTAGTTGCATGATAGAAGCCAAGGGAGAAGAGGAGAGCTGAAAGAGAGCGGGGATGGACTGTCATGATGGGCCTAAAATTAGGAGCTTTTAGTGGCCTCTGACTCATGGCAGTCTGGTTCTGATGTGTCAGTGAGGAAGGAGGCAGCAAACCCAAGAGGGAAAATTCCAGAGTCCAGAGTCCTCCCATGCAGCTGCCACTGCCCTCACCCCCCCAATAAGGAAGACACCACACCTCTGCCAGGGGCACCAAACTCCAAATACCCTTCTGTTTGCCTTACTTTGGCCTCAAAAAAGTTCTTGGCTCCTTTAACTCCTTCTGTTGAGACATCAATTTCAGAGCGCTGGGCGAGAACATGAAGTCCGCTGTCCTCCTGGAGCTCCCCTGCTGCCGCTTTCCGGAAAATTAGGAGGAACTACAAGGAAACAAGAAAGTTCAAGTTGTCAGAAAGCCTTGGGTTTTGGGGCTCTGTCCTTTGCCTGTTGCCCCACTTACTTCAGCTTGGGGGATCCTTTTACATGGAAAAATCAGGCTGTTTGAAGATGGGACTTCCTAGAGTTTGTTAATCTCCCTCAGGGGAGAAAGACAACTTCCTTGACCATCTCTGGGTCTAGGTCTCTGTCCTAGTCTCCACTTAGCCACTGACTTAGGTATGTGACTTGGAACACATCATGGCTCGAGACCTCAGTTTCCACACTTCTAAAATGAGAGAGTGGGTCTAGATAGTCTCTAAGTTCTGACATTGTGTCCTAAGGTCTCTCCCAGCTCTGACATTCTCTATTCTAAGGCCCTCCCAGCTCTGACATTCTCTGTTCTAAGCTCTCTCCAGGCTCTGACATTCTCTGTTCTAAGGTCTCTCCCAGCTCTGACATTCTCTGTTCTAAGGTCTCTCCCAGCTCTGACATTCTCTATTCTAAGGCCCTCCCAGCTCTGACATTCTCTGTTCTAAGCTCTCTCCCAGCTCTGACATTCTGGGTTCTAAGGTCTCTTCCAGCTCTGACATTCTCTGTTCTAAGGTCTCTCCCAGGTCTGACATTCTCTGTTCTAAGGTCTCTCCCAGCTCTGACATTCTCTGTTCTAAGGTCTCTCCCAGCTCTGACATTCTCTGTTCTAAGGTCCCTCCCAGCTCTGACATTCTGGGTTCTAAGGATCCTCCAGTTTGGACATTCTGGGCACAAAGGGATCTACGTCCCCTCTGAGCTTTGACATTTTACAGAGAAGAACAACAAAGTCCAGAGAAGTGAACTATCTGAACCTTCAAAAAGTAACAGAACTAAATGTGTGAGGTGGGATTTGCATCCAAGTCTTCTTGACTCCACTTTTAGACCTCTATTTGCCACATACATTATGCTATCATTTAGTCTAACCCTATCATTTTGCAGATAAGAAAACTGAATCCCAGAGACATAGTGATTTGCCTGAGATCATATTACTAGTGAATGACAGAGGCATGATTTGAATACAGGTTCTGAGACTCCACAGCCAGGTCTCTTTCCAGTGTCCCATGATGTCTCTTCCCTTATTTACATACATCTTCACCTCACTTTCTACCCACTGAACAAAAAAGAATGTAAGATTTTATAGCCCTGGCATACATCCTCTTACAAATAGCACACACTTAATATTTAACTAAAGGAACTTTCCCCATGTATTTGAGTCTTATCTCCCCAAATAGATGGTAAGAAACATGAGGCCAGGGAGGGTTTTCTCTGTATTCTCCCACAGTGTCCAGGTTTGGGCACATAGTAGGTGTTCAGTAAACACTCATTGCATGAGTAAAACACCTGACTACATAAGCCTGGGCAGAAGGTCCTACAAAGAAGGAGAATATGAAAATTCTAATTTAATATGTCACCTGGACCACAACAAGCTTACCATCTACTAGGAAACTTACAGTCTAAGCCAGGAAATTGAACAAGACATTTCTTAAGACTACCGTCAGTCAAGTTAACATCCATTTTATTGGTGAGTAAACTGAGGCCAAGAGGCAGGGGAAGCCTCCCCTCCCCTGTCCTATACCTTCATTTTGTGGCCCCTACTCTATATGAATCCAGACCAGGCATTATAATGCCAAATAGACCTCTAAGCCCTGATTCTGAATAACAGGCTCTGCCCATCTCCTGATTCCCCATCGGACTTCCCATGCCCACCCAAGCATCAGTGATGATCCCTGCCCACCTCACCTCCCGGAAGCTCAATTTGTTGTCGAGATCCTCGTCTACTTCTTTAATCATGTTTTTCAGACCCAGGTGTGTCTGGGGAGCTTCAAGCTTCTCCATCATGAGCTTCAGTTCCATCAGGTCTATGAAACCATCTCGGCCAGCATCATACCTGGGCAAGGTGCAGACAGGCAAAGTGAGAGTGAGGATTGGGGGAATCCCTGCCCCCCAAACTCCATCAGTTAGCATGGGTTTGCTCCAGGGATTAGGGAAAACATTAGAGGCGATTAGATTCACACTGAACAACTAATTACTCACTCATAAAACTACTGACTATCAGAGTGGGAAGAGCCCTTAGAAGTGTCAGAGTTGGAAGGGACCTTAGAACCCAGAATGTCGGATTTAGGAAGGCTCTTAGAACATAGAATGTCAGAGTTGGGAGGACCCGTAGAACTCATAATGACAGCTCTAGGAAGGCTCTTAAAACCCATAATATCAGATCTAGAAAGGCTCTTAGAACCCAGAATATCAGAGCTGGGAGGACCCTTAGAACCCAGAATATCAAGTGGGATGGGATCTAGGAACACAGAATGTTGGAGCTGGGAGGACACTTAGAACCCAGAATGTCAGATCTAGAAGGACTGTAAGAACACAGAATGTCAGAGAAGGGAGGGAATTTAGAACATGGAATGTCAGAGTTAGAGGATGTTTTAGAAGAAAAGAGAACTTCAGAGTCAAAGAAAATCTGAGAATGTAGAATTGAGAATATAAAATGTCAAGTTGGAAGGAATCTGGAGATCTTTAGATCCAACCTCATTTTACAGATAAGTAAATTGAGGTCTGGTAGTTGGGAAATGATTTTCCCAAGACAACTCAGGTTTTCCAACAGTCAGCCCACTTTCCATGACAGTCCACTGTCTCTACTCTGAGGAGAAAAGAGGCCTGACCTTGCAGACAAGAGGGGAAGGGCAGTTTATGGGAAGCTGGGAGAATGACCCAGGAGTCCATGGGAGCCAGGCATTTTAGACATGCCCAGTCTCTATCCCCTTTCCCAGGATTCTTAGCAATTTTCTGACACTGCCCATTTTGAGTACAATAGTCAGCACCTCTGCTTTTATTACAAAGGACAGAGCCACAGCTCTGTAGCTTCTTTGCCAAAGGATGATACCACCAGAAATACATTTTATCCCTCTTGCAAAATGTAATCTCCTTGAGGGCAGGGGCTGTTTAGTTTCTGTCTTTATAGCCCTTAGTATTCAGCCCAGTGCCTGGCACACAGTAGGAGTACATAAAAAGGCCAGAGAATTTAACTTAAAAGGACTGTCTTCAGTTTTCTGCAGACTAATTCTTCCTTTCTGCAGAAATAATAGTAATTCTACTTTCCCCCTCTACCTTTTTTGTTCCATTACTGCTCTGTAGAAGCTAGACCCTGCCCCTCTGCTCTGGGAGGGAAAGGGTATTCAGGGCACTCTCAGCTGGTTTTCTCCCAAAAGGCATTTGGGAAACAGACCCTGCTCACAAGAGGCCTCTCCCTGGCTTCTAGGACCCTCCCCAGCAGCTGTGCTGGAGCCTGGGGCAATGAGCAGGGAGGGCCAAGGGCATATCACACAGTAGTAGGTGGGGACACAGGCTTGCTAAAATGTGCACAGGCCTCCTGCTTATCAGTCAGGCAAACCCCTCTCAGCCTGGGGCTGGATATCTGATAACAACAGCTGCCATTCTAGAGAAGCCTGGGGGCTTCAGTCAGGGGACCCTTCCAGGCCTGGGGTGCATCTGCCACAATGTGACAGCTGGAATGACCCAACATTTAGAGAGCTGGGAGGAACCCTTGGAACCCAGAATGTCAGAGCTGGGAGAGATCTTAGAGCAGAGAATGTCAGAGCTGGGAGAGAGCTTAGAACAGAGAATGTCAGAGCTGGGAGAGACCTTAGAGCAGAGAATGTCAGAGCTGGGAGGGAGCTTAGAACAGAGAATGTCAGAGCTGGGAAAGAGCTTAGAACAGAGACTGTCAGAGGTGGGAGAGACCTTAGAACAGAGAATGTCAGAGTTGGGAGAGACTTTAGAACAGAGAATGTCAGAGCTGGGAGAGACCTTAGAACAGAGAATGTCAGAGCTGGGAGAGACCTTAGAACAGAGAATGTCAGAGTTGGGAGAGACCTTAGAACAGAGAATGTCAGAGCTGGGAGAGACCTTAGAACAGAGAATGTCAGAGCTGGGAGAGACCTTAGAACAGAGAATGACAGAGCTGGGAGGCCCCTTAAAGACCATCTAGACCAAAACTCAGTACAAAAGAGAACTCAAGGCTCATGGAAATTGAAGCAACTGACCCAAGGAGCAGCTGATTTTATTTTTGGACAACCAGGCTTCCGCTGCTGCTGTGTGATTTCCTGGGTGAACTATTTGGAGAGAGTTGGGTAGGAATGTGGGCATAGTGCCAAGCTGCTGTAAATCAGCCACTCCCTTGAACTCTCTCTAATTGTGCCTCCATTTGGCAGACAGAGGAGAATTATGTAGATCCTTCTGTCCACCAGCAAACCAAGGACCGGGGCAAACATGTTTAGGAGAAAGAACACTAGATTTGGGGGTGAGGACCTGGACTTGAATCCTGACTCTCCTACCTTGTCATCTGGGTGGCCACAAATAAGTCACTTCCCCCTCTCTGTATATGTTTCCTCATCTTATAAGATGAGGTCCCTTTTTTGGCAATAAGTGCTGTGAGCTTCAGTGAGGGGCAGGGCCAAGGTGGACATCACATCCCGAGTCAATCTGAAGTGGTCTTGAGAAAGGGAAGAGAATCTATCTCAAAGGCAAGGATACATCTTCAAGGCCTTTCTGAAGGTAGAGTGGAGAGTGAGAGAGACAGAGATGAAACAAGAAAGAGACAAGGGAGAAATAAGAGAGATGACAGAGTCAGAGACAAGGGAGATGAAGAGACAAGAGAGGGGATTGGGAGAGAGAAAGAGAGAGATGATACAGAAGGGGGTGGGTGATAGGAGCTGCTGAGAAAGCAAAGTGTAAACCAACCTCTTTATAAACAGATATGTTAGTGGAGGGAGGGGAGAGAGGAGCGTAGAGGATGTGGTCATGGTGCTGGAAGGTGGTAGGACTTAGGCTGGTCAGAAAACCAGAAGTTCCTGAGGTCTACTCTCCATCTTCTTCTTGGTCTCCCCAGAAGCCTTAGTTTAGAAGAGTAAAGGCCAGAAATAACAAAACCACCCAGGAGGCAATCTGGTAAGAATGGAAAGGGCAGAACTGGGCAATCTTGGACACCCTTGGAGCCTCAGTTTCCTCATCTGTAAATTGAGATTGGACCAGATAATGTGTTACATTCCTTCTAATTCTATATACTATGGGCTGAAAATGCCATCTCAAGTCATTTCTTTGCCTGAGTACAAGACCATTCTGAAACCACCCATGGCCTAATTCTCAGAGAAGGCAAGACAAATCAGAGAGAGCTGGACTGGATGGATGATCGATCTGTAAAACCAAGCCAATATTCTCATTTCTACAGTCCCTTCTAGTCTTCAAATTCTTTGTTCTAGTTTGCTCTCAGTTCTGACATTCTTTGTACTTTGTACTAAGGGTCCTCTCCTCCCAGCTCTGAGATTCTGTGTACTAAGAACCCTTTCAACTGACCATCTCTGAAGTCCCTCCTCACTGATATTCTATATTCTAAGGATCCTTTTCTCCCAGTTCTGATATATACACATATATGTATAGTTGTCCATCCATCTGTCATTTATCTCTCTCATCTATCTATCCATCATATCTGTTTATCCATCTCTATCATCCGTCTCCATCTATCTATCAATCTATCTCTCTATCCATCCATCCTTCCACCCATCTCTATCCTTCCATCCCTCCATCTATCTCTATCATTCTATTTATCCATCCATCTGTCTATCTCTATCTTTCCATCAGTTTATCCATCCATCCAACTTTATCTGCTATCTATCTATCTATCTATCTATCTATCTATCTATCTATCTATCTATCCATCCATCCATCCATCCATCCATCCATCATCTATCTATCCCCTTTCCTTCTGTCTTAGAATTAATATAGTATAAGGCAGAAGAGCAGTAAGGGCTAGGCAGTTGGAGTCAAGTGACTTGCCCAGGGTCACAGAGCTATCAAGGCCAGATTTGAATTCAGGATCTCCTATCCCCAGGCTTGGCTCTGTGTCCACTAAGCCACCTAGCTGCCCTTCAGCTCTAATATTTTGTGTTCTAAGACCCCTCTGGGCTCTGACACTCTTTGTTCTAAGGTTCCTCTCCTCCCAACTCTGATATTTTATGTTCTAAGGTACCTCCCAGCTCTGACATTTTGTTTTCTAAGGCCACTTTAAGTACTAGTTGGAGGGGGGAAGAGAATAAGCATTTATACATTGCCTTACTATAGGTCAGGCACTGTGCCAAGCACTTCAGGAATATCATCTCTACGTCAGTGTTCTGTGATTCTAGGATGTGGGGACATGAAGAGCTCAGTTTCATCAGGTGCTCTGGAGGAGAGCCCACAGTGGAGGAAGTGTGGGCCCCCAGGATCACTGATTTCTCTGGAGCTGCTCTCCTGCCAGGTCAGGCTGTAGGCAGCTCAAAGTCAATAAGCCTCCAATCAATTACTCTGTGGTTCCGCTGTAGGTCCCGAGGGCCCTGGCCACAGGGTGAATGGCCTGACAGACGTGATTAAAGAACTGAATGCCTTGGAGCAGGCCACAGATGGGCCAGTGATGCCAATAGCAGGGGCTGCCAGTGGAATTGATCTTTTATGTGCCTGAAAACCAGGAGAGGGTGGGGGAGACTGGGTTGCCAGAGCCCTGCGGAGCGAAAGGTGGGCCAGGTGTTTCTGATCAGCCAATGTCAGGTGGTGGCCATGTCTTTTCTTTGAAGCCTGTGCATATAGTGCAGTGCTTTGCACATAGTAGGCACTCCATATTGTTTGGAGAACTGAATGGCACCAGAAGTGGCTGGAGAGCCAATACTGAAGGCAGTGAGATGTGTGCCAGGGTAAAAAAGGAGATGCTAATTCCTACCTGTCTGTCTGTCTGTCTATCTATTTATCTATCCATCCATCTATCCATTATCTATCTATTCATCTATCCATCATCTATCTGTCTGTCCATCTATCAATTCATCTTTCCATCCATTCATGTATCTAAATATCTGTCCTATATATCTATCCATCCCTCTATCTATGTATCCCTCTATCTATCCATCCATCCATCCCTCCCTCCCTCCTTCCTTCTCTCTCTCTCTTTCTTTCTTTCTTTCTTTCTTTCTTTCTTTCTTTCTTTCTTTCTTTCTTTCTTTCTTTCTTTCTTTCTTTCTTTCTTTCTTTCTTTCTTTCTTTCTTTCTTTCTCTGTCTCTGGGTGTGACCACAGGCAAGTGATTTAATCTTTGCTGGTTCTCTTTTCATCAGTAAAACAAGGAAGCTGAACTATATGATTTCTAGGGTCCTTCCTGGCTTTATAATCTATGATTTTGGACTTTAGGTCATATGGTTCAGAACTGGATTTAGGTCTTGAATCTAAACCTAGCTGTGTGATGAAGATGTTCCCTAACCCGCACCTCAGCTTTCTCTTCTGTGAAATGGGGTTTCTACTATGTAACTCACAGAGTGGTTGAGAGATAATAGAATAGCAACTTGTTTCAGAAAGCAACTGTTTCATTTTTATCTTTATATGTTCAATCCTTAATGGATGCTTAATGTCTACTGAATGAATTGAGAGGGCTGGGTAAAATGTGAGCACTGTCCAAGTGGGAGGTTGGAGTTTGTCCTCATTAGTAATAGATTCTGCCCAAGGGGCAGGTAAATGGTAAAGTGGATAGAGTGCTGGCCTGGAGTCAGGATAAAATCTGGCCTCAGATACTTATTAGCTGTGTGACCCTGGGCAAGTCACTTCCCTCTGTTTGCCTCAGTTTCCTCAGCTGTAAAATAGAGAAGGAAATGGCAAACTACTCCAGTGTCTCTGCCCAGAAAACCCCAAATAGGGTCACAAAGAATTGGGTAAGATGAAATGACTGAACAACAACTCGGATGCTGTGGGTCCATGGTGGGTAAAATCATCTTGAGCTAGAGCTGGGCTTCCCCTGAGGGCGGTGGGGTCTGTGCCCAGGGTAACCTATCTCAGGCAGGGGCAGGGAAGAGCAGTGGGTGGACATTCCATCCTAAGGTCTGGTCTGCCAGAAGCCTCTGGGCTTCCAGAGACCTCATTTCCTTTCCTTCAGTTTTTCAGTTCAATGCCTGCTGTTGGATAAGCAAGAGTTCCCTCCCAGCCCTCTGTGTCTCTGAGCAGCAGGATGACTTCTGCCAGCCCAAACGTCAGCAGGGAGCAATTCTGAAGGCGGGAATACAGCTGGCAACAGGACAAATGATCTCAAACATTTGCTTGCCTGGGAGCTCCTTCTCAGCTCTGTGTTCTGCTTCTTCCTTCATCTAATCCTATCTGCCTCTGGAAGAGTTCATGGCGATAGCTGGGCTGGGGGCAGTTAGTTGGGAGGTGGGGGAGGGAAGCAGTGGAAAGAAGCCTTCTGGGGTAGTTGAGCCCTGCTCTGGTCTCCATCTCCCCAAAGACGTGGGTGCTATGCCCATATGTGGCTCACTAATTTCATGTGACTGGAGATTGAATATTTGAGTATCAGCTGGGAAGGGGCTTAGAAGAACAACTGTCAGAGCCGGGAGGGAACTTAGAACAGAGACTATGAGAGCTGGGAGGGAGCTTATAACAGAATGTCAGAGCTGGGAAAGTCCTTAGAACAGAGAATGTCAGAGCTGGGAAAGAGTTTAGAACACAAAATATCAGAGCTGGGAGAGACCTTAGAACAGAGACTGTCAGAGCTGGGAGAGACCTTAGAACAGAGAATGTCAGAGCTGGGAGAGACCTTAGAACAGAGAATGTCAGAGCTGTGAGAGACCTTAGAACAGAGAATGTCAGAGCTGGGAGAGACCTTAGAGCAGAGAATGTCAGAGCTGGGAGAGACTTTAGAACAGAGAATGTCAGAGCTGGGAGAGATCTTAGAACAGAGAAGGTCAGAACTGGGGAAGAGTTTAGAACACAAAATATCAGAGCTGGGAGAGACCTTAGAATAGAGAATGTCAGAGCTGGGAGAGACCTTAGAACAGAGGATGTCAGAGCTGGGAGAAACCTTAGAATAGAGAATGTCAGAGCTGGGAGAGAGCTTAGAACAGAGAATGTCAGAACTGGGAGGGAGCTTAGAACAGAGAATATGAGAGCTGGGAGGGAGCTTATAACAGAATGTCAGAGCTGGGAAAGTCCTTAGAACAGAGAATGTCAGAGCTGGGAAAGAGTTTAGAACACAAAATATCAGAGCTGGGAGAGACCTTAGAACAGAGACTGTCAGAGCTGGGAGAGACCTTAGAACAGGGAATGTCAGAGCTGGGAGAGACCTTAGAACAGAGAATGTCAGAGCTGGGAGGGAGCTTAGAACTGAGAATTTTAGGGTTGGGAAGGTTCCTTAGAGGCCATCTAGGCAACCCCATCCACTCTGAAGGTGAGGAGACTGAGGCCCAGTGACTTGCCCAAGGTCACACGCTGAAACCTTGGGCAGGGATTTTCTCCTCTCCAGGATCTTTCTCCCCATCCCCCCCCCCCCTCCTCCAGCCCCAGGGAAGGGATCGGAGGCTTATTCATTTGCAGAGAGGGAGAAGGCGGAGGCCTGGGGCCCTCAGCCCAGCTAGTTTTGCAGGGCCAATCCATCCCGGGCCCCATTAGCAACAAAGCATCCGGGCTTGAGGCTCAGCACCTTTATCAATCGGCGAGTCTGCGAGACCATGGCATCATGCCTACATTCCTGCCTGCCTCTCTCTGAATAGCTCATCCAGGGAAAGACTCGGCAGCTGCAGAGGCCCGGATGCCCAGTGACAAAATCAATCCTCTCCCCCTCCCCTCCCATTGGAACAGCTCACGAATCACACATGTAGCCTTTGCATTCAGGCTAAGTCCCACCCCCATCCCCTCGGCACAACTCCTTCCAGCCCCAGGCAAAGACGTGGCGCCGCTGCCACTCCAGCTCTGCTAGCGTAGAGATCCCAGGCTGGGGCATGTGCTGGGGCGGGGGGGCGGTCAGGAAGGGATCAGTCCGCCTCTCCGCCCCAGCTGCTCCGCGGTGGAACGCTGGTGGCCAGAGCAAGGAGAGGGGGCTCACTTCCCACCTGCTAGAGCCATTCTCTCCATCGGGGCTGGACTGGAGTTTGTGACTCACTCCTATCCCGTGACTCCCTCCACCCTCCCTCATGGCTCAGCTTCACCTTAGAGCCTGCCCTCGCTGAATTCAGTTGCCACTCACCATTTCCAAGATGGGGAAAACTGAGACCTAGTAAAGATTTGGGTCCCACGGTGAGGGCTAAAAGTCATGCCCATAATAGAACAGCATAACTAGAACCCTAAAATTGTGGAACAGTAGAAAAGCAGAGCGGAGAGGACCCTTAGATCACAGGATGTCAGGTCTGAGAGGTCCCCTAAAACAGAGAATGGCAGAGTTGGGAGGGCTCAGAGAACACAGAAGGATAGCGCTAGGGGAGCTCTTAGAACACAGCGCGCCAGAGCTGGAAGGGCCCCTAGAATAGAAAACGTCAGAACTTAGGTCTTGGAAGGTAGAATGAAGTTGGAAAGAACCATGGAGATCGTTAGGTCTAGTTCCCTTAGAAAAAAGTGAGGACATCAGGTTAGAGTCAGAAAGCCACTTGTCCAGGGCTTATAGACCTTATTAATGGCAGACCTGAATTTGAATGACAGTTTCCTGCCTCCTGGTCTAGAACTCTACTATTCATTCATTCATTCATTCATTCATCCATCCATCCATTCAATAAGGATTTATTAAGAGCCTGCTATATATATGTATATATTCCAGGTACAGTGCTGGGTGCTAGCAAATAAAAAAAAGAAACTGTCTGATATTAAGAGCTCCCCAGATGATCAGTATCGATTCCTTCTTCCTCTCTTTCGGCCCCCCAGTAGGACTCATGTGGGGATTGCCCAACCACTCACCACTTCCTCCAGCTCAGCTACATGGGATGAATTTTGACATCAGCTCTGTCCTGGAATCAGTCAGGGCAGGGCATGGGGGTGGGGGGAAGTTTTTATAACTTCCTGGGGACACACTGGTGAGTCACAGAGTCAGCCCCACAGCTCAAGCCATAATTAGTCCAACTTCTCCACCTGAACAATAATCCCTTGTATGAGCATACTTGCTTTGGAATCAGAAAGACCTTGAATTAAATCTTATCACAGATACCAAGTAGCCCTGTGACTCAGGACAAGTCATTTAGTGTCTGTCTGCTTCAGTTTCCTATAAAATTCCTATATATATATATACACATAAATCCTTTCATAGCTCATCATCACCCATTGATGCCTGAAATGAGTTCATTTCCCCTTTGCCCAAACATATACAGAGAAAGAAAAACCTTGCAGTGATCTTGCAAAGTCATTCATCTTACTTGGGATAGCCCACATTATCAGGAAATGAATGAATTTTCCCCTTCCGTTGACCTGAAATTTGCCTCTGATTTTTCCTCATCCTTCGTCTCACCTCAGTACTCCTAAGTCTACCCTTTGGGGCCAAGGAGAAAAAAGCGTGCTACCTCTCCTGCTAGTCAGTCCATCAAATATTTGAAGAAACCCTCTGGTGTCCTTCTCCATGTACTGTTTTCTTCTTCAAGCTCAGTATCCCCAGTTCTTTCATGGAATCCTTCTAGGACACCATCTCTAGGCTCCTCACTTTCTCTGGATGGGCTCCAAGTTATCAATGATCTTATGACAACATGATAACCGGAAATCAGCATGATACTTTGTACAGGGTCCGAGTAAGGAAGGAGAGAGCAGCTGTCTCACCTTGTGTGTTTGGTACACTCACACGTGTAGCCTGAACTGAGTGGTGACTGAGAGGAGCACAAGTGGGATCAGTGGTCCAGGCACCGACGTCAGGCAAGAGGCCAAGGGCAGGGGCAGGGCTGGGACCAATGAGAGGGTTCTTAGATTTGGTTCTGGCTTAGCCCCCTCACTCAGCAAAGGGGAGAGAACAATCTCTCTTTTTAGCAGCCCTTGATTCTCCTCCCAGCTTGCTCTGTGGGTACTGGTCTCCCCTTCTTCTGTGGCTGGCTCACTGGTCCCAAGGGTTGGTGGTAAAAGGTACAGCCAGGGAGGACTCAGGCAGGAGTTAAGAGCTGGGGGTAAGGCTACCTGAGACCTTTTAAAATGGGATTTCTGACTCTTCCATCACTGTGATGGAAGAAAGAGCCGGGAATAAGAAAGTGAACTCTGGGCAGATCCTAGAATAAAAACCAGTAAGCAGAAAAATGGTTCTGGAATTGAATCCCACTTTTTATTCTTTCCAAGTTGGGCAACTCACTTAATTTCTCTCCTAGCCTTGGTATCTACACTGGTCATCAGATCCAAATCTAGAGCTGGAAGGGAACTCAGGGGCCATTGAATCCAACCCCCTTCATTTTACAGATGAAGAAACTGAGGCTAAAAGAGGTTAAATGACTTGCCTAGGGTCATACAGCTAGGAAGTATCTGAGGTCTAGGAGCTCAGGTCTTCCTTATTCCAAGCTCAGTGACCCCCTAGCTGCCAACTTAGAGGATGAAGCGTCAAGGCCAGTGCTGGGTCCAAATGTATAGTCCCACAGGGGCTCAGGGATACCTGGTTGTACTCGATTTTGGGGAAACATGTTTTATAATTTGAAAATGAAAAGCCAGTTGAGTGGGAGCCCCTTGTGCAGCTGGGGGTGTGTGGGGAGGTTGACCTGTGCTGAGCAAGCAAATGACCAAATGGCCTTACTTCCTTGAACTGGGGCAGACGTCAGAGAAACCACTTCCTCTGCCTCTGCTAGAGGAAGAGTTGTGACTTTAGAAATTTAGGCCCAGATCCCTAACATAGGATGGCTCAACCCTGCCCTAGAAGGCTTTGTGACTAGCAGAGGGGGAAGGAAAAAAAGCTTTTTGTAACTACATGATATAAGAGAAATCATTCCATATTTCTGGGCCTCAGTTTCCTTAGCTATAAAATGAGAGGGTTGGTAGATGGTGTCTAAAGTCTTGCCCAGCTCTAATTTTCCTGTTAAGTTTATATTCCATGTTCTAAGGTTTCTTAACCTCTGATGTTTTCTATTCTAAGCTCCTTTCTAGCTCTGATACTTTATATTTTAAGGCTTTTCCCTAGCTGACATTCTATGTCCTAAGGGCACCCCCAGCTCTGACATTTGTGTCCAAAGGGCCTGCTCACTTCTGATATTCTAAGTAAGTCTCTCCCAGCTCTGACATTCTATGGTTTATGGCTCTTCCAGCTCTGGCATCCTGTGATGTTATCTACTCGTTACACAACCAAACTGAAGAAGAGAAATAGGTCCCAAGAAACAACCAGGGGGCAAATTAGGAAGGTACAAACCACAGCCAGAATCGGAAGTCTCCCCAGGCCTGGGAGGGAAAGCTGAGCTCAGATAAGGATGGATGAAGCCGAGACAGTGACAGAAGGGAGTGAACACACACACGTCAGGAGAAAATCATCCTCACACACTCTGGAGTGATAGGTGGGAAGCGTTCAGCCAGGCAGACACACCTCTGCCATGGATGTTCCAGCAGGACTGAATTGATTTTCTACTGTGCAAAAAAGTTCTCCTGGTTTTGTGCTGTGAGTTTTGTGCTGTGCGCCACGTGGTAGGAGATGGCTGGTGATCAGCCTTGGGTTTCTGAGGAGTCGGTGCTGAACTACTAGATTTGGGAAGGCTGACCAACCCTTCATGCCCCCTTCCAGAGAGGTTCTGGTGTCTCTGGGAAGAGGTAGTGGCATCATTAACCTCAGCAGGATGGTTGGGGACCCATGCAGCTCTGACTGCTGACAGAAACAGGGATTAAGGTAGCGACACGTACAGAGGGTACTTTCCCAAGGAAAATCCTGATTATGTAGCGGGGGAAGAAGGCACCTGGGAAAATGTTGAGAAGTCTGAAGACCAGAAGTTGCTGGGCAGAAAGAGAGGAACGGGGGACCAGGGGGGAAGCAGAACAGCTCAACAATACAGTGGGATGAGAACGTTCCATGGGGATCAATTGGGGACCTGCCTGGGTTCAAATCCCAACTCTGATACTTACACTGGCTAGCTGGATGACACTGCATAAGTCACCTAATTTTCTCTTTCTTTCTCTTCCTTTCTCTCTCTCTCTTTCTTCCTTTCTCTCTCTTTCTTTCTTCTCTTTCTCTCTCACTCTCTTTCTTTTCTTTTCTTTCTTTCTTTCTTTCTTTCTTTCTTTCTTTCTTTCTTTCTTTCTTTCTTTCTTTCTTTCTTTCTTTCTTTCTTTCTTTCTTTCTTTCTTTCTTTCTTTCTTTCTTCCTTTCTCTTTCTTTCTTCTCTTTCTCTCTCTCTCTCTTTCTTTTTTTCTTTCTTTCTTTCTTTCTTTCTTTCTTTCTTTCTTTCTTTCTTTCTCTCTCTCTTTCTTTCTTTCTTCCTTTCTCTCTCTTCCTTTCTTCTCTTTCTTTCTCTTTCTCTTTCTTTCTTTCTTTCTTTCTTTCTTTCTTTCTTTCTTTCTTTCTTTCTTTCTTTCTTTCTTTCTTTCTTTCTTTCTTTCTTTCTTTCTTTCTTTCTTTCTTTCTTTCTTTCTTTTCTTCCTTCCTTCCTTTCTCTCTTTCTCTCTTTCTTTCTTTCTTTTCTTCCTTCCTTCCTTTCTCTCTCTTTCTCTCTTTCTTTCTTTACTTTCCTTTTTCTCTCTCTTTCCTCCCTCCCTCCCTTCCTTCCTTCCTCTCTTTCTCTCTCTCTCTTCTTTCTTTTTTCCATTCAATTTTCTGAGCCTCAGTTTCTTCATCAGGGACCATGATCCTTGTATTCCTTACCTCACCAATGTATGCTGGGGAAAATAGACTATAAAACCTTAAGATTCAGAATTTATAATTTATAATAAGAAGTAGTGTAGGGCTGAAGGGGGGCAGCTAGATAATAGAGAGGATAAGTGTGCTGGGCTTGGAGTCAGGAAGACTCATCTTCCTGAGTTCAAATCCAGCCTCTGACACTTACTATATCTATATGACCCTCTGGCAAGTTACTTAACCCTGTTTGCCTCAGTTTCCTTATCTGTCAAATGAGATGGAGAAGGAAATGGCAAAATACTCCAGTATCTTTGTCAAGAAAATCGCAAATGGAGTCACAAAGAGTGGGATGTGACTAAAAACAACTGATCAACAACATGGAGTTGAAGGAGCTATCTGGAGAGATATACCACAAATGGGGGTGGTCAGTGACGCCAGAGACCTCAAGAGCTTGTGAAAGGAAAGAAGGCTTGGCTAGAGGAAAGGGAAATGTGTAGAGAGGACCAGTGGCTGCCAAAGGCCCAGGGACAGAAGTAGGGTAGGGCTGAGATAGGGCAAGTTAAGGAACTAGGGCAATGGCCTCTGATTGCACATCCAGGGACAGAATTACACACTTGCTGTCACTGATCAGACATCTCACTTTACGGAGCCCAACTGACTGGTTAAGGGACCCCAGGCACCCCAGGGGAGAGGTAGTAGAGCCCCAGCTTCCATTTCCTTCCTTCCCTTGGCCAAGCTCATTTCTCTTATCAGAAGAGAGTTGCAAGGGAAAATGGAATAATTTCTTAAAAGGGTAGAGAGATGGAGGGAAATGATTTTGGGATAAGAGAGAGGCAGACTGGAGCCAGTGAACCATCTGTCCCTCTAGCCAGAGCCTGAGAAATTTCTTAACTAGCCTGGGAGACCCAGGATAGGGTGGTAGAAAGTACTGTCCAGACCAGTAGCCAGGAAACCTGGGTTCCAACCCTTTTTTTTTCTTTATCATGGAAGGGCCCTTAGGAGATTATTTGCAAGTTTGCTTCCTCTTCCAGGATTATCAAGAGTACAAACCTCAAAGCACTCCATTAAGTGGAAGTTATTACTGTTGCCATTATTATTTATTATTATCAGGATCATAGGACTTTAGCGTTAGAAGAGACCTTCGAGATCACCTAGTCGTCTAACCTCCTCATTTTACAAATGAGGAAACCCAAGCCCAGAGGGGGAAGTGGCTTTCTGAAGGTCAGCCAGCCACTTGAACCCAGGTCACTAGCCTCCAAATCTAGGGGTCCTGTGAAGTTGACAGCCCCAGAAAAATCAGGAGAACACAGTGTGACTGCTGTCAGGCACAGCCCAAAGGAACTGGTAAACCTTCCATGAGGAAGCCAATTCTTCTGCTTTGTCGGCCTAAACTCACCAGGCAGATCTGCCTAGGGAAAGCCTCTTGGGATCAGAGGATACAGAGCTAGGAAAGAGCATGTCCGAGCTGGGACGGAGCTTAGACTAATTTTCTTACTGAAAATCTGAGGAGACGAAGACCGACTTAGCTCTCCTACTTCTAAGGCTTGTTCTCATCCCTTCTAGTTGGAGAACGGGGTGAGGGGGCTGGAGGAAACCAGCTCTCCCCTGGGTGGGGTCAGCGGGAGTGTTTGGAGGGTCCGTGGGCTGGGAGGGACCAAGATGCTCTCTGGGCCTCAATGTCAGGCACAGAATGGGGTTTTGTCTTCAGCAGGAGCTGCCTGGCTGACTGCTCAACAGCCTGGGGATGGCTGGGCTGGGCTGGCACAGTAGTGCCTTGTTTCCTTGAATACTAAACCTGCTTGCTTTCTCCTTGCGCCAGAACCCAAGATGTGTCTGGGGTTCATTCCCTAGAAGGGCCAGTTCCTATCATTTCTTCCTCCAACTAGGGAGCCTAGAGGGTCAGTCAATTCCCCTCAGCTGGGGGTGGGCAGAGGTTAAAGCAATGTCTGAGAGGGCAGGAGCTTTCTAGATGGGAATATAAAGGTTGGAGGTTCCCCTGGGGGGTCCTTCAGGGCCTGTCCAAGAAGGGAAGGATAGGAAGGATTTAGGGCAGGGCTGTGTGGCACCTATTACAGGGCATGAAATGGGGCAAATGAGCTGTGAAGCTGTAGGGAATTATGGGAAGATGGCCTTTTGATTCGAAAGAAGACCTTGCAGTTCATCTAGATCCCCTCATCTTCCAGAAAAGGTCAACTTGGTACAACTTAGGTCCTATAATTCTGACCCTAGGGCTTTTTTTTTTTAACCCTTATCTTCTATCTTAGAATTAATACTGTTTTGGTTCTGAGGCAGAACAGGGCTAGGCAATGGGGGTTAAGTGACTTGCCCAGGGTCACAAAGCTAAGAAGTGTCTGAGGCCAGGTTTGAACCCAGGACTTCCCATCTCTGGGCCTGGCTCTCTTATCCACTGAGCCCCTCCACACCCTGCTCCCCAATTGGATGGGATGAGAAAAAGACTTAGAAGTAGGAGAGCTAAGTCAGTTTTAGTGAACCCCAGGGCTTTTTCTGACTGAGGGACACAGAATCTGATACCCAAAGCATTGGTGGTACATGGAAATGTTTGCTGAGCTCTTCCAGGAATTAAATGCTCGAGGAGGCTCTGAGAGAAGAGGTGGCCATGGATCTTCCACATTCCAGAACCAGAGGGTAGGAACAGTTTGGGAAACGTTGTTCTGGCTGGCCCTCTCCCCCCAAAATGTACTCACTGGAAAACATACATACACGCTCCCTTTTCTTGCAGTCATGGAGACTTTGGGATGGGGAGAACTGGGCTTAAGGTACTTTAAATTCACCCAAGAGCTCCTGAAGGTGATCTAGGTCTTAGCTTGTCTTCAAACTCTTCTGAGAGACTAGCAATGAGAAGGGGGGACAGGGCAAGGTGGAAATCTCTCCTAGTAGAAAGATTCCTAAAGCTAGAATGAGAGTAAAATTCTTTTCTTCTAATCAGGGGCTGAACGTAGGTTCAAAGGTATAAAAATAAAAAGGATCATGGGATCAAAGGACTCAGAGCTGGAACTATCATCAGGTCCAGATCTTCTCACTTTTTAGTCTCCCACCAGAAGGCTAGTGACTTGCTCAAGGTCACATAGCTAGTCAAGGGAGGAGCTGAGATAGGAATACAGATCTTCAGACTCTGGGTCTCTTACACTCCCCACTTTTATTGGGGAAAATGAGGTACAGAGAAAGGGAAGATGAATTCTCCAAAGACAACCAGCTAAGCAACTGGCATAGGTGGAGCCAGGATTCTGAGGTCTCTTGACCCCAACTCCTGTAGTCCTACACCACCCAGTCTCATCATGAAGTCAGAGATTCAGGATCAGGAGTTAAAAGCAAAAGGGACTTAAGGTAGTGAGATTGTGAAATCTGGAGGAGGGGGAGGCCTGGGGGAAGAATATTTGAAGAAACAGAACAGGATCCCAGCTTGCTGGGGATCTGGCTTTGTGACTGACAGAGACAGGCTCCTGATGCTGCCCCCATCCTGCTCCTGGCACCCAGACAGTTGACAACCTTACTGCAGCACTTCTCCTAGCTGAGCAGCTCAAGAGTCTGGATTGGAGGCTTTTTTCCTTGGGGCTTCCCAATGGCCCCCAATCCTCTCCCCTCCACCTGAAATCCGCCCCCCCCCCATTTGTGGGCCACAGTTCAACACCTGGGCCATTCCTTTCTTTGCAGCCAATGTTCCTAGAAGCCATTTGCCCCTCCCCAGGGCCCAAGAAGCGTAGTCTCCGGCCAATACCCACTCTGCTGGCCTCCCTATTCCCTGAGAACTTTCTTTGGCTGTGGCCTGACTGTCTTTCTTCTGGAAGGCTGGGCAGCCAAGGCCTGAAAAGGGGAGGGAGAAGAGTGTGTGTGTGTGTGTGTGTGGGGGCTCACTGAGGGAATGGGATAGAGCCAGGGCAAAAGATAAGAGTCTGAAGGGGCCTCAGCCTTTACTGTCCCAAGGGGAAGGGGGTTTGGTGTGCCCCCTCCCCCCAGAAAGCAAGATGTAGGGGTTGGGGATAGGACTGAGGGCCCAGGAGGAAGGTTCATATGTCTTCGGGAGACAGGGATGGATGTTTCTGGGGTGGGGTGGGGGTGAGGGGCACGTAGAAAGGACACACAGCTGCGGCCAGAGTTTGAAGGTAAGGTTTGGGGATGGTGGGGAATGAGAAAGAAATTGAGGACATTGAGCAAGTCTGGGCCTCAGTTTCTCCGTCTGTAAAACGGAGAAGCTGGATTCCATGAACCCAAGGGTTCTGTTCCTAGGAAGGGCTGGGGGGGGGAGGGGGAAGGCACCTGTCCCTGGTGTGAGAGTTGGGGGGAGGGGACGGAGAGTGGGGCTCAAGGGGCACACTCACTGCTTGAACATCTTCTCCATGTCCTTGATCTGCTTCCTGGAGAACTCCTTGAACTCGGTGTAGGGATTGAAGATTCTGCGGCTGGGGGACATGGGCTCGCCGATGCCCTGGTTGAGGTCGGCGCGCCGCTGCAGCTTGGCGCTGAGCTCGCAGTCCGCGCTGGCCAGCGGGTCCCCGGACTCGTCGGGCGCCCCGGGCCCTGGCCCGGCTGCGGCCCCGTTGAGCCCAGGCTCCTGCCCCTGCTCGTGATCGGAGCCCTCACCGCCGTCCTCGATCTGCAGCCTCCGGTTCAGTTTGGTGGCCAGCTCGTCGGTGGCCATTGTGGCCGGGGGTCTGTCTGGCCGAGCCCCGCCGCGCGGAGCTGCTGGGCTGGGCTGGACTGGGCTGGGGCGCTGGGTTGCGCGGGCGGCTGCTTGCGCGGCGCGGAGCTGCTCTCTGTGCTGCGCCGCGGTGCTGGACTGGCTGCTCCGCCGCTGCTGCTGCCTCGGCCACTGGCTCTCTCGTTTGCTTGTTCGCTCCGGATCCCGCTCCGCTCCCTTTAGCCTCTTCCTCTTCCTGACACTCCCCAGCGCTAGGCACCGCCTCTTAAGGTGGGACTTGGGGCTGCGCAGCGAGCCGGCGCCCCCCGCCCCACTCCTCCCTCCTCCCCGCCCCACCGAAGTAGCCGCTCGGGAGGGCGGTGAGGAGGTTGTTTTATTTATTTAAATAGTCATCATTTATTTATTCCGTGGCCGGGCTGAGGTTTCAAAGGCTCTGACCTCTCTGCCAGGGCACAGGGGCAAGGTCTTGGGTTCCAAACCTTTCTTTTCCAAATCCCTCCCATCCCCCAAGGCAAGTTGGAGACACCATCCAAGCTGAGCCGCCAAACTGGACCCAGGCAGGCAGGGGAGGATGGGGAGGGGTGGGTGACCGAATGGGGATTAGGGGTAGTTCTTCCTCCTCAGTTCCTACTCCCATCCTCCTGAGCAGCTTCCCAGAGGGCGATGGGGGCGGGGGCACAGGGTCAAAAGCTTGGACCCGAATTATGTTCCCCTTCCTCTCTCCCTCCTTCCCCGGGATCCCCTGCAGTGAAGTCATCATCCTATGTTTGTGACATCGGTCCGTTGCCATGGATACGACTTGATGTCAACCGGTCAGGCGGTTCTCACTGCAGGATCCGGGAAAGGGGGGGGGGGGGCGTGGTAGAGGTGGAGGAAGAGATGGATACTCAGGGAGACACTAACGTGGTCTCAGGCACAGCAGGAGCTTCTGGCTTCTCCCAAGAGAGTCAAGATGGAAGAACAGCTGGGAGGGGTGCCCTGGGTGGGCTAGAGGCAGAAATTGGCATCTTCTCCAAAATGACACTTACCATTCCGGGGGTGAAAGGTGATGGGAGTGGGGAAGCAACCATTTCTGTCCCAAGGCTGCAGCCAACGGATGGAGGACCCTGGAGAATGAACTGCATGCTGTCTGGGATGGGGGGTCGGGGACCAGTGGTGGTGGTGGCCACCTTCTCCACTCCTGTGCTCTCTGTATAGGCCCTCCGGTTTAGGTAAAGAGGTGTTGTGCCAACCAGAACTTGGAAGGGACCTCAACGGCTAAGCCCGAGCATCCCCTGACCCCTTTGCCTGAAGACTTCAAGAAGGAAGACCCCATTAACTTCCAAGGTGGTCCATTTGTTACACAGAGCTTAAATCTGCCTTCCCATAGCTTCTTCCTCCCAGTTCTCCAGGGTTTGCCTTCTGGGGCCCAGAAGAACAATCTTCAAATACTTGAAGACAGATGTGACTCTATTTCCTTTGTATTTTACATGTTCCCCGATTCATGGAGAAAGGGGCAGAGAATGTTCTGGTGGGGCAGATGGTGTTATAACAAGAACATGGGCACACACACATTATTTTGTCTCCAAAGCATCCTGTTATTTGTCAAATTGGATCCAGGCTTCAAAAATTCATGACCCTAAAAAGGAGAATGATTTCCCCCATATTGTTAGGGACAGTTGTTGCTGAAACTGAGATTTGGCTCCCAAGCCATAGAATTCTTCAGTTAGCTTCTTCAGAAGGGAGCCAGCTCTGGCACACTCCATACTACAGTGGAAAGAACCCTTGTGATCTAGTCATAAGACCTGGGTTCAAATCACACCTCTGATGTTGCTGTGAATATAACCTTAGACAAATCAATTAACCTCACTAGTCCTCAGTTTCCTCCTCTGTAAAATGAGAAGAATTGGACTATGTGTCCTCTGAGATCCATTCCATCCCTGGACTTATGATTTTTACTCTGATGTAGTGTTCTGTTGAAATTCTCTGGTCATCCAGGGTGCCATGGGCTAGTGTACTAACAGCTTACAGATACGGCTCCAATGTCTTCCTAGCTCTTCTTTTACTCTTTTTCCTCCCCATTTGGCCATGCCTTACCCATGACACCTTGACCCCAGCCACTCAGAGTGTGCTGCTCTTGCCTACACCATCCCATGTACCTAGAGAAGCCTCATATTAACAGATATCTACTAGGCACCAGCTGTGTGCAAAATACTGCCCTAAACCCTCAAGGATATACAAGCTAAACATAGTCTTTCCAGCTACAAACCTGATAAACTTCCCCTCTGGTAAGCTTCTCTCACCTGCCTCCGTGCCACCGCACCCCACAACTCAAGGATCCCGATTGCCCAAACCTTGCCTGACAGGAAGATTGGGAGAGCAATCTCCTCTTCCCCAAATCTGATTTTGTCTCTCCTACCTACTAAAATTTCCTCTAATGCCACCAAACTAGAAAAAAGTCCAAAAAGACCAAAAAACTTTAAAAGTTCCAGCATGGTTGTCCAAGCATGAAAAATGGTGGGTTATTTCAAGTGCACATTTTATGTACTGCCTAAGGAGGTCGTTAGAAAATTAACTTATTTATTTAGAATATTTTTTCCATGGTTACATGATTCACGTTCTTTCCCTCCCCTCTTCCCTCTCTCCTTTCTGAACTGGCAAGCAATTCCACTGGGTTATACATGTTATCATAGTTCCAAACCTATTTCCATGTTATTCATATTTGCAACAGAGATCATTTAAAGTTATCATCTGCAATCATATCCCTATTGACCCATATGGTCAATCCCATGTTTTTCTTCTGTGTTTCTACTCCCACAGTTCTTTCTCTGGATGTGGATAGCATTCTTTCTCATAAGTCCCTCAGAATTGTCCTAGATCATTGCATTGATGCTAGTAGAGAAGTGCATTACATTCAATTGTGCCACAGTGTATCTGTCTCTGTGTACAATGTTCTCCTGGTTCTGCTCCTCTCACTCTGCATCAATTCCTGGAGGTTGTTCCAGTTCACATGGAATCCCTCCAGTTCATTATTCCTTTGGGCGCAATAGTATTCCATCACCAGCAAATACCACAATGTGTTCAGCCATTCCCCAATCGAAGGACATCCCCTCATTTTCCAATTTTTTGCCACCACAAAGAGCGCAGCTATGAGTATTCTTGTACAAGTCTTTTTCCTTATTATCTCTTTGGGGTACAAACCCAGCAGTGCTATGGCTGGATAAAAGCAAAGACAGTCTTTTAGTACCCTTTGGGCATAGTTCCAAATTGCCAAAATGGTTGGATCAATTCACAAGTCCACCAGCAATGCACTAATTTTGCCACAATTTTGCCACAACTCCACTAGGAGGTTGTTTAAAAAAATATCAATTACTTTTCATAACAAATTTCTATGTCTTCTTAAGATATATACCAAATTTATCTCCATCCTTCTCTTCCCTCCCCCCTCCTGGTGTTGGCAAGCAATTTGATCTGGGTTATACATGTTTATACCAACATTATCACTCAAAACTTGTTTCTATATTGTTCATTTTCACTAGTGAGTAATTTTATAAAACCAAAACCCCAAACATAAACCCAAATAAACAATTGAAATATCATCTGCTTTCATCTGCATTTCTGCTCCCACAATTCTTCCTCTGGACATAGAGAGCATCCTTTGTCTTAAGTCCCTCAGAATTGTCTTGGATCATTGTATTGCTATTAATAGCAAAGTCTTTCACATTTCATCATTTCACAATATTGCTGTTACAGTGTACAATGTTCTCCTGGTTCTGCTTATTTCACTCTGCATCAGTTCATGTAGGTTTTTGCAGCTCTTTCTGAAACCATTCTGTTCATCATTCCTTAGAGCACAATAGTATTCCATCACTATCATATGCCACATTTTGTTCAGCCAATCCCCAATGGAGGGACCTCCCTTTAGTTTCCAATTCTTTGCATCACAAAAAGAGCTGCTATAAATATTTTTGTATAAATGGGTTCTTTCCCCCTCATTTTAAAAAATCTCTCTGGGATACAGACTAGTATATTATTGGATTAAAAAGAGTATGAATTTTTAAATAGCCCTTTGGGATAATTGGGAGGTCATTCTTGGCTGGTATTATGTGGCAATAGCCAATTATGATGGATCCTAGGAACAGAAATCACAGACCTACAACTTAAAAGGACCTTAGAAGTCATTGAATATAATTCCTTTATTTTACAGATGAGGAAACTGAGGCCTATGAGGTTAAATAACTTATCCAAGGTTATATATGTTGTAAAACATCAAGGTGTTGATAGAGTTCCAGGACTGGAGTCAGGAAGACTCATCTTTGAAGCTGAGTTCTAATCTGGCCTGACACTTATTAGCTGTGTGACTCTGGGCAAGCCACTTCACCCTGTTTGTCTCAGTTCTGTCACCTGCCAAGAGAATCCCCAATGGGGTCATAATGATCCAGACATGCCTGAGAAATAAGTGAATAATAACAACATCAAAAACAGAGTCAGGGTTTGAATCATGGTTCTTTGGCTCCAAATCTGGTGCTGTTTCCAACATAGACCATGTTGCCTTCCTTCCTCCAGTGTTTACTGTGGGATTGTTAATGCTCCTAGGCTGAAAGGTGCCCATCTGCAAATGGGCCAGCTTATATACAAAGAGCCTAGTCAGAACCTTTTATTTAGGCCAGGAATTCTTCATCTATTTTGTGTGTCATGGTCTCCTTTGTTAGGTTGGTGATGTCTACAGACTTGTCAGAATGATACTTTTAAATGTATTAAAAATACACAAGATTAGAAGGGAAATCAATATTGAAATATATATATATATATATTTGTGTGTATGTATGTATTTTTTCTCAACTAACTTGACAGATCCCTGATGAAATCTTGAGAGCCTCTGATCTAGGCAGATCAAACTGGACTCTAAACTTAAGAAAAAATATTTAAAAAACTAGTTTTTGGAGTAAAAAAATCATATTTTGTTTCCATTGCCCTTCTGTAGGTACTCAAATATTTGTGAACTGATTTTAAATGATTTAAAAATGTACAGAGCCACAGAATTATTGGAGAGATGTAAGGGGCGACTGTGAGTGAACTTCTGAGCAATGAGTTTACTAAAAATTCCTGTGGATTTCAGAAAGTAGGAAACATTGAAATTAGAGGAGGGAAATAGACTGAATTGCCTTTGGGAAATTGCAAAGTTCCCTCTCTCTCTTTTTTAAACCCTTACCTTCCATTTTGGAGTCAATACTGTGTATTGATTCCAAGGCAGAAGAGGGCTAGGCAATGAGGGTCAAGTGACTTGTCCAGGGTCACACAGCTGGGAAGTGTCTGAGGCCAGATTTGAACGTAGGACCTCTGTCTTTAGGCCTGACTCTCAATCCAATAAGCCACCCAGCTGCCCCACTCAGAGTTCTCTTAATGACCTGAAACTTCTCCTAGAAGCAAAGGGCTACCTTTTGAACCCTAAGATTCTTGAGTCAGTGGCATATCTCTATGTGACATGATATGCTTCAGATTATAGAGAATTGAAATGAGCATCTCCCAGAAAGGGGTGGGAGGGAAAGAGTGAGGGAAGGAACAGACATTTTTAAAGTTATGACTATGGTACCAATACCTGTGCTTGGTACCTTATAAATGTAGACTCCTCAGAGGGGACTGGAGAATCCCTTAGTGGCTATGGGCAGATGGTAGCATATCACAAACAGTGATTAGAAAGGAAGAGTAGAGTGAAGATATAACCTGAGCCTCAATGGTTTATTTGTGATCTCAGGAAAACCCCACAAGCACCTAGAGCAAAATGATGAATCATGTGACCTGTGGTAACATGCTAAAGTTCTATTTATTTTCTATTTTTTATTTATTTCTTCTATTTACTTGAAAATACGGAGCCAAGCTTTTATTTGCACTTGGTAAGTTCCTTTGAGTCATAACAAATGCGAAATAAACACCTGAGAAAGGGAGCCTACCTTGGGTAATGGAAGGAGGACAAGAGTTGTCTAGGAGGGGCAGGTGTGAATTGGGTTCCTGGAAAGAGTACCAGAGTTCCTGGGCACTCTTGATTATTTGGACCTAGTCTGGTAAATCCAAATAAATGAAAAACTACCGGTGCACGATTGTGATGGAATTTTAAAATACAAAAATACAAAATACGATAAATAAATAAATAAATAAAAATAAAATACAAAAAAGACACCCATTCCTGGCTTCAAGGAGCTTACATTCTAACAGAAGGAGATATTACATATTGGGGAGTGTTGGCCAGTGAGGGGCGTTTTAGTTCGGTTGATTAGTGGAGCCATGGTGAAGTTGATTGGCATACTTTTCTGGAAGCAGGAGTAGTATTGATTTGATTATAGTTTTCAGAGAAAGAGGCAGAGAGGCAGGATGGAAAGGTGTGCCCTTAGCTGTAGGGAAGATGTCAAGAAAACAGTTGGGGTGGACCCACTGAGAGCATGGCCTGGTGGTGATCTGGATTGGTTGGATAAAACGGTACTCACCAACTAGGTCACCTGGGGCCCCTTGGCAGGCACTTCAAAACTGGGTAGATTAAGTACCCCAAAGCATGATCTTTGGAGGTCTGATGGTACAAAGGGCCAATAGGAAAAAGATGGCAAGATTTACAAATGGACCTTTTTAGTAACCATCCAAAATCCAGATAGAATTGCTGCACTTTCTACTATTTATTGATTAAACAGCCATGAAAGACTCAGCAGGGTATAAAGCCTGAGGATTTTTCAAAAACAGTTTTTGGACGTGAACAGATAGTTTTCAGATGAGGAAATTGAAGTTATCTAGAATTATATGAAAAAATGCTGCAAATAATTAGAGATGCAAATCAGAATAGCTCTCAGGTATCACTTCACACCTGTTGGATTAGCTAATATGATAGAGAAGGAAAATGATAAATGTTGGAGGGGATGTGGGAGAAGTGGGACACTAATGTACTGTTGGTGGAGTTGTAACCAGCTCCAACCATTCTGGAGAGCAATTTGGAACTACGCCCCAAAGGGCTATAAAACTGTGCATGCCCTTTGATCCAGCAATATGAGATTAAAAACAAACAAAGGGGTGGGAGGAAGATCTAGTGGTACAAAAATATTTAAAGCTGCTCTTTTTGTGATGGCAAAAAATTGGAAACTAAAGGGATGTCCCTCAGCTGGGGAATGGCTGAACAAATTGTGGCATATGATGGTGATGGAATACTATTGTGCTGTAAGGATGATGAGCAGGAGGATTTCAGAAAAACCTGGAAAGACTCACATGAACTGATTCAGAGTGAAGTGAGAAGAATTGAGGGAATGCTGTACACAGCAACAGCAATAATGTATGATGAACAACTGTGATGGACTATTCTCTGCAATACAATGATCTGAGACAATCCCAAAGGATTAATGGTGAAAAATGCTTGTCTACCAATAGAGCAAGAACTGATGGAGTCTGAATGCAGATCAAAGCAAACCATTCTTCATTTTATCTTATTCATGTTTAAACTTTTAAAAAATGTATGTGTTTTCTTCTACAACATGATGAATATGGAAATATGTTTTGCATGATGATACATGTATAACCAGGAAAAATTTGCTTACCAGCTCAGGGATGGGGCAGTGGAGGAAGGGAGGGAGAGAATATGGAACTTCAAATGTTAGAAAATGAATATCAGAAATTGTGTTTAAGTGAGAAAAATGAAAAACATTACTGGAAGGAAAAAACAAAAAAGTTTTTAAAGGACTACCCTATCTTTCTGCTCTTAGCAGCAACCAGAAATCTGGAATGAAGCTAATGAATGGGAATTATGCCTTTCAATAATCCAGTGACCCTCCATTTATCTCAGCCAGTTATCTGGCTGACAATGAGCTGATAGGCAACAAGACCTTCTTCAATGTGAAATGTTACAGGGCTGCTTGAGATGGGAGCAGGATGTTGAAAGAAACGAAGTTCAAGGATTCTATGAGGGTGTGGCTGGCCTCTGCAGTCAACTTCTATTTCATGGCTCCCCAACCCTTTTCAGTTCCACTAAGCCTTGACTTTGAGTAAAACTTCCCATATTCCCTATTAGACATGAAAGAAATTTCATGGTGCAACATGTATTTGTGCAGGAGAAATAGAATAGAAATGCATTTTCCATAAAGAAAATTTTATTCAGTACATAACAGAATTTTTAGTGTCATACAGTTGTTAAATATTTATCCAAAGTACTGAGACCTTTGATTTTTGCTTCTTGTCAACCAATAATTTTATTCTTGGGATAGTCTTTGAAAGAGATTCCCACAGATCACATTTAGCCTCCATGGTGTTTCTTGCTTTGAATTTGATTAAGAGCAGGATCAAGAATCCAAATTCTCAGAGATTAATTGTGATAAATGGAATTAAAGCCTCGTGAGCACAATTAGCTCAAATGAGATATACTTCTCAAAGGGCACATCGAAAATTCTGTAGCTTTATTGATCAAAAAATCATTTAGGAATTCCTGGATATTTCTGGAGATCAACTAGCTTGTCTCTCACTGAGTTATCACTACTTTGTTTTTCTAGCTGAAAATGAAAAGTGTTTAATATCAAATGCCATTTTTAGGTCTTGGTGACATAGTCTCCAGCAGATTGTTTCAGATGCATTATAATTCTTCCTCCCCTTTTCATCCTATCACTGTCTCCTCATTGTTTTTTCTTCAAACCACAAATTTCACTAACAATTATTTTTCAGTGTATTTCAGTAGAATAACATGGACATCTACCAACTATTTCTCAGACTCACTTTACAAGTCTCTCTCATCCTCTTGGGTAAAGCACTTAAACTTTCAAAGCCAATTTCCTCACCTGAAAAATGGGAATAATGAAACCAGCAAGAATTTCACATGGATGTATTCCTACAAAGGGTCCTTGTGAGGATGAAACTGAGATAATGCATGTAAAGATCTTTAAAAATTTTAAAAGCCTATTAGTCAGCTACCATTAAACACTGAGAAGGTAGGGTACATACATATGTATGTGTGTGCATGTGTATATTCTGTGTATTCATTTCAAATCAGTCAGAATTTATTTGGCACCTACTATGTGCCAGGTATTATACTTGGTGCTACCTACCTATATATATATATATATATATATATATATATATCCCCTCATGGAGCTTCCATTCTGATAGAAGGAAATAGCATGTGCACAGATAATTAAATTATATATATATATATATCCCCCTGACTCTATCTCTCTCCTCTGCTCTGTTTCTCTGTCTCTCTTTATCTCTTTCTGCCTGTCCTCTCCATCCCTCTCCCTCTCCTTCTCCCTTTCCATCTCTCTCTGTCTCTCTGTCTCTCTCTCTATATATATATATAAACTGCAAAGTAATTTCAGCCAGGAATGGAGGGAGAAGATTGAGAGAACATTCCTCTACTATGGTCTGAATTATTATGACATTTATCCATTCTCTCTCTCTCCTCAATTTGTTTCTTACCTCTCCCTCTCCTCCACCTTCCTTCTCTTTCTTTCTCTTTCTCTCTTTGCCACACCCTTCTCTTTCCCCCCTACTTTCCCCGTTTCTGTCATCTCTCTCCCCTTCTACCTCCCTCTCTTTCTCCCTACCTTCCCCTCTGTTTCTTTATCTGTTAGTTTGTTCTTTCTCTACCCTTCTCCCTTTCTCTCTTCCTCTTTACTCTCCCTCCCTCTTTCCCTTCCCCCCTTTCCCCTCCCCTTCTCTTCCCCCTCTCTATCCCCCTACTTTCCTTTCTGTCTCTATATCTTCTTCTCTCTTTCCCCCTCTTTTTCCCTACCTCCCCCCAGCCATCTGTTTCTCTTTCTGTTTATCTGTCTTTGTCTCTTTCCAATCGCTGTCTGCCTATCCTCTTTCTATCCCTCTTCCTTCCTTTCTCTCTCCCTCTTCTTTTCCCTCCCTTCCTCCCCCCTCTCCCCATTCCTTCCTCTCTATCCTCCTGCTTTCCTCTCCCCCTGACTCTATCTCTCTCCTCTGCTCTGTTTCTCTGTCTCTTTTTATCTCTTTCTGCTTGTCCTCTCCATCCCTCTCCCTCTCCTTCTCCCTTTCCATCTCTCTCTGTCTCTCTCTCTCTCCCCCTTCCCCTGTCTGTCTCTCTCTCTCTATATTCTTTTTATCTTCTCTTCCCAAGTAATTTTGAGGAAGTCTTGCTTCACCTTTCTTGGCCTCAATTTCCACATCTCCAACCTGATGATGGTCTCAGGTTGCTTCCATTTCCAATATTCCACGACTAAGCATCTACTGTTAGATGCTGAGACTACTGAGATGAAGTGACAATTCCTATGCTTAAAGAGTTTATAGACTATTAGAGAGGATAAAATGCTTACAAAAAAAGCTGTGATTCAAAGTTAGAATGTGCTAAATTTATGGGAGGGGCTCAAGAGGGAAGAATTCTCTTCTAATTCAGGAGATCAGAGACTTTTGGAGGAAGTGATACCTGTATAATGCCTGCAAGTTGTGCTCAATTCAGCACCCATGAGGATAGAATTACAGATATAGAATTGGAAGAGGCCCTAGAGGCCATCAAGTTTTACCCTTTCATTTTACAGATGGGAGAGAAGAGACCCAGTGAGGTTAGAGGACACACCAAAGGTAGCTGAGCTGGGATTCTAATTCAGGGCTTCTGGCTCCTAATCCAAAGCCCTTTCACGATGCTGCACTGAGGGCCATTTATAGACACTCAAGTGTTTAAATAGTAACTTTTAAGGCCCTTTCACGGAAACATGTCCATATGAAAATGAGCCAGGCCATCCACAAAGTGCCAGACAGGACTTGCCCAAGTGAAGACAAAAGTTCCATTCAGGGTTCTGGAGAACTGATGTTTCGAAAGCCAAATTTAGCTCAGAAAATTCTTCCTCTATGCCAGTGGCTCTCTGAGAGGCTTAGATGAATGTTGACTGCCTCATGCCCCATCTGGTAGATGGTAAGCCTCAGTAGTTCTGAATCTTGTGGCTAGGATGTGTGAGAGCTTGTATTATCCCAATGAATACATGTGGACTTAAGTCCTCTGCTGTGTCTAGACTGTTCTTGCCCCAAATTGACATAGTCCGTTGGTTGTATAAAATTTTATTTGGACTACAACCTCTTGAGAGCATCCGTAAACTTATGGAATGGCTACAATGCAACATAGTGCTAGAGTCAGTTTGAATGGGCTTCTGAGAACTGATATTTAAATGTTGGATATGAGTATTTCTACCTCATAAATCTGCAAATGCTACAAATCAGGGCTTAATAGGTTGTTTTGTTGTTTTCCTAGAATTAAGAAGGTTTATAACAATAAAAATGTTATGAAAGGGGATAAAACTTTTAAGTGGGTCATGGGTACATTGTGTCTCCCTGGAGAGCTGGTTGTTAAATATTTACTAGTATACCACTCACTGTTGCAGTACCACAGATAAAAGAGAGAGAAATGATAAGAATTAGCTTGAGAATCTTTCACAGTTACAAAGTACTTTATTTCCCCCTTACCTTCTGCTTTAGAATTGATACTAAGTATTGGTCCCAAGATGGAAGAATGGTAAAGGCTTGGCAATTGGGATTAAGAGACAGGCAGACTGGAATGAAGTGTGTACTAGGGGGAGTAATATATAGTCTGCCTGGAAAAAAAAAGTTGTAGTTAGGTTATAAAGTAACAATAATTACTAGCATTTTTACAGTGGTTTAAGTTTTGCAAAACACTTCATAATTTTTATCTCATTTGAGCTTCATAAAAACTCTGGTAGGTAGGTACCATGATTATACCTATTTTATAGAGGAGGAAACTGAGGCAAAAAGGGGTTAAATGATTTGCCTAGGGTCACATAGCTAGCAAGAGTCCAAAGCTAGATTTGAACTCAGGTTTTCCTGATTCTAGGTCCAAGCTCTCTGTTCCCTGTGCCACCTAGCTGCTCTAATAGCTAAAGGGCCAGACCATAAATGTTGCACTTTATTTAAGGGCAATAGGGAAGAAACAAGGAAGGAAATTATATCTTGATAAAAGGTAATATAAACAATGAAGAAATATCAGTATTCAACATATATGCACCAAATGGTACAGACTACAGATTTTTAAGGAGAAACTAAAGGAACAAATATATAGTAAAACCATACTAGTGGGGGACCTCAACTTTCCCCTATCAGAACTAGACAAATTGAACCAAAAAATAGACGAGAGAGGAGTAAGGGAAGTGAATGAAATGCTAGGAAAATTAGAGTTAATAGATGTCTGGAAAAAATTGAATAGGGATAAAAAGGAATATACCTTCTTTTCTGCGGCACATGGTATATATACAAAGATTGACCATGTACTAGGGCATAAAAACATCACAAACAAATACAGAAAAGCAGAAAAAATAAATTCAACTTTTCCAGACTATAATGTGATAAAATCATAATTAATAAGGGTTCATGGAGAGGCAAATTTAAAATATTTGGAAATGAAAAAATTCTCCAAAACTGGTGGGTCAAAGAACAAATCAAAGAAACAATTATTGATTTCATTGAAGAGAATGATAATAAGGAGACAACATATAAAAATCTATGTACAGTCAAAGCAATATTCAGAGGAAAATTTATGTCCCTGAGTGTCTATATCAATAACAACAAAAAAAGGCAATAGAGAACTATTGAAACTTCTTGAACACTCCCATGTGAGACAAGGTCATGTCTTTCACATGCATTACCTCACCGGATCCTCACAAGGACACTATGGCAAGGATAACATTTTCCTTATTTTATAGATGAAATTTGGAAGCTCAATGACTTACCTAAGGTCCATTTAGAAAATATTAGGGCCAAGATCTGGACCTAGATCTGACTGAATCTGCTATTCATTCTATAACCATTTGCTGCTAAGAATAAGGCAAAGAAAAGTGGAGAGTAAGAAAGGAAACTGATGGACACTGATTGATTGTGGACTTCTAGGAAATATCAGTCAATTAGGAAACAGCTGCATTAGGGAGTCTTGCCAATTGATCAATCAACACATTAACACACATTTATTAATTGCCTACTGTATACTAGGTACTATGGTAGGTCCTAGCAGTGGGCAATTACAAAATAGGGGAGGGGAAGGGGAAACATTTGCCATTGGGGGAGTCAGAAAAGGCAATTCACCTCATAATTCTGGGCCTTAAACTTCCATTGGAAGCAGGTGATTTAGATTGTCTAAGTATTATGAAAGAAACTGCCTTCCAGGAAAAAAAAAAAGCCAACCCACCATAACTACCAAAAACAAAAAACCAGATGGAAGAGAGTTTTCACAGAGACAGGGGTGAGCTGAGCACCAGTTGCAAGAGCCTTCCAGCAATGGAACTAGGCAGACTTAGTCATTGTTGACTTATGTTCCCCGTCCTCCCACATCCTCTTGTCTCAAATAGCTATCTTTTGGAAGAGGGGGATGAAGTCATGCTAAGAACAACAATAGTCAATGCACAAAACTTCAGAGCTGGGAGGGAAGTGCCCAATTTATCGAATCCATACCTAGATATTCTATTTTATTCCCAACAAATGATCAGACTAGCCTTTGCTTGAAGACCCCTTAGAACTTAGTACAGGCTGAATCATCAACACCTTATATCTTTGAACAGCTCCAATTATTAGGAAGTTTTTCCTGCTGACATCTGGCCTAAATTGTCTACTCCACAACCTTCATCTGTTGGAAGTTCAGACCTGTGGGGGTCAATATTCAGTTTGGGATTGGATGTACAGATCTGTGAGTCAGCTGTATAGAGATGATCATTAAACCCATAGGAGCTGAGGAGGTCAGCAAGAGAAACAGTTTTGAGAGAGGAGAGAAGAGAGCCCAGGATGGAGCCTTGAGGAACACTTAACAATTCTGGGGTCTGATATTGATGAAAGGAGGTAGAGAAGGCTTGATCAGAAAGGTAAGAGGAGATGACAGTTAGGAGGCTCAGTGGATTGAGAACTAGGCCTAGAGATGGTAGTTCCTGGGTTCAAATATGACCTTAGCCTCTTCTTAGCTGTGTGATCCTGGGCAAGTCATTTAACTGCCATTGCCTAGCCCTTACTGCTCTTATGCCTTGGAACCAATATTAATTCTTTTTTTTTAAACCCTTACCTTCCTTCTTGGAGTCAATGCTGTGTATTGACTCCAAGGCAGAAGAGTGGTAAGGGCTAGGCAATGGGGGTCAAGTGACTTGCCCAGGGTCACACAGCTGGGAAGTATCTGAGGTCAGATTTGAACCCAGGACCTTCCATCTCTAGGCCTGGCTCTCAATACACTGAGCTACCCCCAATATTGATTCTAAGATGGAAGGTAAGGGTTTTTAATTAAAAAAAAATAAAAAAAGAAAGGTAGGAGGAGAATAAGCAAAGAGAGGTGTCACGAACATTTCTCTCTACTTAACAGCCCCTCTGAATTTTCAAAGACAGTTCTCACATAACATCCCTGTTATGTCTTCATTGGGTTGGAAAGAAGACTTGGGTGCTATAAAGGAAAAAAATGCAAAAATTAGCTTTTAGGTAAGAATCCAGAGCATGGATATGTTGAGTGATCTATTCTCATAGAAACAGGGACTCTTACTCACCAGAGGAAGTATTCCAGCAGGGGCCAGATGACTTGTTAATTCTGTGGGAGGGATTCCTGCTTAGAAAGGGAGTGGATTAAATGTCTTTCTTCTTCTTCTTCTTCTTCTTCTTCTTCTTCTTCTTCTTCTTCTTCTTCTTCTTCTTCTTCTTCTTCTTCTTCTTCTTCTTCTTCTTCTTCTTCTTCTTCTTCTTCTTCTTCTTCTTCTTCTTCTTCTTCTTCTTCTTCTTCTTCTTCTTCTTCTTCTTCTTCTTCTTCTTCTTCTTCTTCTTCTTCTTCTTCTTCTTCTTCTTCTTCTTCTTCTTCTTCTTCTTCTTCTTCTTCTTCTTCTTCTTCTTCTTCTTCTTCTTCTTCTTTCTTTCTTCTTCTTCTTCTTCTTCTTCTTCTTCTTCTTTCTTCTTCTTCTTTCTTCTTCTTCTTCTTCTTTTTTCTTCTTCTTTCTTCTTCTTCTTTCTTCTTCTTCTTCTTCTTCTTCTTCTTCTTCTTCTTCTTCTTCTTCTTCTTCTTCTTCTTCTTCTTCTTCTTCTTCTTCTTCTTCTTCTTCTTCTTCTTCTTTCTTCTCCTTCTCCTCCTTCTCCTCCTCCTTCTCCTTCTCTTTCTCCTTCTCCTTCTTCTCCTTCCTCTTCTCCTTCTCTTTCTCCTTCTCCTTCTCCTCCTTCCTTCTCCTTCTCCTCTTCTTCCTTCCTCACTTCCTTCTCTTGCTTTTTCGTCTCCTCCTCTTATTCCTCCTCCTCCTCCTCTTCTTTAAAAAAAAAAACCAACACAAAAACCTTACCTTCTGTCTTAGTATCAGTTTTAAGACAGAAGAGCAGCAAGGGCTAGGCAATCAGAGTTAGTTGATGTGCCCAGGGTCTTATTTGAACTCAGGTCCTCCCATCTCCAGGCCTGGCGCTCTGTCCACTGTGCTACCTACCTGCTCCTATGAGATAACTTCTGAGACCAGTGGTAGGGTACTAGACTCAAAGTCATTAAGACCTGTATTCAAATCCTACCTCAGACACTAGCTAGGTAGAGACAACTAGGTGGCTGGAATGCTAGGCCTGCAGTCAGATCTGAATTCTAAGCTAGCCTCAGACACATTGATAGTATGACCTGGACAAAGTAACCTAATCTCAGTTTTCCTCAACTGTTACATGGGCACAATTATAGTACCTATATCTCATGGATATTGTGAGGCTAAATATTTATAAAGCACTTGGCATAGTGCCTAGCAGATGGTGGGTGCTATACTATGTAAATGTTTATTCCCTTCCCTAGTTCTATGAAATGGAACAAGTCACTTAGTTTTTCAGGACCTCAGTTTCCTTATTTGCACAATGAGGACACTGGATGAGATGGCCTCAGAGTCTCCTTCCAGCTCTCGATTTATGATCCCTTGACCTCTGAGATCCTAAGCTAAGCTATTCACCCATAGGTCTTTTCCCATTCCAGATTCTATGACTCTGTGATGTTATGGTTCTGGGAAGCAGCCCCTCCCCTCAAAAAAGCAAAGACTCGAGCTGGGACTAGGGAGGCAGTGAAAGAGCCACTTGCTAGTAAAATCTCACACTTCACTTAGCACTTTACAAACACTAGCTTACTAATTAATCATCACCAACATTAATTTTAGTCTTTGGGAAGCCCTGGGTAAGGCAGGTTAAGGAGGCTTAGGGAAGGAAAGAGGGGATGCTGAGGCTCAGAGACAGGGGCCAGGGCTTCTGGCATAGGAAGGTTGGGATTCCAGCCTTGACCTATTCAGGCACCATCTCCCGTTTCCTGGAGCCCTGATGCCCAGGCCAGCATTAGCAGAATGGAAGGAGGGGAAAGAGATGATGCATGGCGGCTCCCACCAGAGATTCCAATGGAGCAGGAAGGAGATCAAGAACCATGCAAAGCAGGCATACACCTACCTGCATGGAGGTCAGCAGAAGCGAATCTATCTACAGAAATCCTCTTGGTGGTTGTCTTGGATACCAAAACAATTCTTTCTGAAAATGAAGCCTATCCCCTTTCAAACTAACTGCTTCCAATTTTGATTGTTATTACACCTCGAACTGGAAAAGCATACCCCGTACACTTCTGCATTTGATAAGGGCGCTGTGTCATGTTATACATGGAAGTGTCAAAGGCCAGTGGCCTCCACACCTTGGGAGTGGACAACAGATACCCAAAGGTGCTGGGATGAGGTGACGATGATGTCAAAGAGGGTTGGCACCTTGGTGGTGGGCTAGCACCGCAGACTAGGAAAGAATCCAGCTAGGAATCCTGGGTTCAGAGGCCCGGAGTTCACATTCCTACTCTGTTACTTACACCACTGTGTGTGACTTTGGCAAATGGCTTACCTTCAGTTTTCTCATCTGTAAAATCAAAGAGCTGTGTGAGGTCCTTCCCACTTCTACATCTATGAGCTAAAAATCTGCCTGAATGTATAAATATTGTAGTGAACTGTACAGCGACTTTGACTCTGAACTCTCAAAGCATTTTACTTACATAATCTCACTTGATCCTCATTAACAACCCTTTGAGGGAGGTGCTGCTATTATCCCATTTTGCAGATGAGGAAATGGAGGCTCTGAGACATGAAATCATTTGTCTAACAATACACAGCTAAGATGATTTGAACCCAGTTTTTCCTGACTCCAAATTGGGGCTGCCATTCATTCTGAGAAGTAGGTGGAATGTTGTCTCCCAGAGTTCCCGCACCATGTGGCTTGGGCTAGCTTTCCCTTAGACCCTACTCCTCACACACTAGGGGAGGTTTTCCTCAAAAGACATGGAAAGTGTCCTCTGCTTGGTTAGAATAGCCAATTCCCCACAGAAGAAAAACAACTGCTTGATCACATGATTCGATGGGGACATGATTGGGGATGTAAACGAAAGGCTCACCCTAGTGCAAACATCAATAATATGGAAATAGGTCTTGATCAATACACATGTAAAACCCAGTGGAACTGCTCATTGGCTACAGGAGGGGGATGGGGACAGGGGAGGGAAAAGAATATGAATCATGTGATCATGGAAAAATATTCTAAATTAATTAATTAAATAAAAAATTCCAAAACTTAAAAAAAAAGAACAGCCAATTCCCCAGGAGACTTTAGACCCAAGAACCAGCAGCATGATCAACATGGGATGTACTGAGTTAAGATTATAACGACAATAAACATACTTTCACCAATCACAGGCTGGCCCTCCCCCCCCCACCCCCCCAGGACTCTGGACTTCTACCCGGCCACTGAAACTTCTTCACTTAAGAAACTCCCTACCACCCTGCTTCTTTAGTGCTTCGCTCTCTGATTGGCTGGTTCCTCCAGGAAGCTCCATTTGAAGGGGGACAGGCAGGCTATCTGTGTCTTCCTTCCTCTCCAGACTGCACTCCCAACTCTGGACTTTTTTTTACCATGGCCCAGCAGCCAGGTATCTATCTCCATCCCTTTTCCCCCCCTCTCCTCCTTTTTCACCCTTTTCTTATGTGTTGTCTTTCCCTTATTAGAACATAAGCTCCTTGGGGGCAGGGACTGTCTTTCTTTATGCTTTCATTTATATTTCCCATTCTTAGCATATGGGGACCATTAAAAAAACCCTTAACTTCTGTCTTAGAATCAATACTGGGGGGGGGGGTGTAGTTGGGTGGCTCAGTGGATTGAGAGCCAGGCTTAGAGATGGGAGGTCCTGGGTTCAAATTTGGCCTCAGACATTTCCTAGCTGGGTGACCCTGGGCAAGTCCCTTAACCCCCATTTCCTAGCCCTTACTGCTCTTCTGCCTTGGAACCAATACCCAGTATTGATTCTAAGATGGAAAGAAAGGGTTAAAAAAAAAGAATTGATACTGTATATCCAAGGCAGAAGAGTGTAAGGGCTAGGTGTTGGGGTTTAAGTGACTTGCCCAAGGTCACACACAGCTAGGAAGTATCTGCTATTAGACTTGAATCAAAGACTTCTTATCTCTAGACCTGGCTCTCAATCCCCTGAGCCACCTAGGAGTATTTAATCAAAATTTGTTGACTTGTGAATTAATCAATGATGCTTTATTACCACCAGTGACAGTGCCTCTGTATCACCTCCAGGATCAAATCTAAAATCAATCTGTTTGATGTTCAAACTTCTTCAGACTGATGACAGGGAATGCTATCCACCTCCAGAGAAAGAACTGTTACAGTTGGATGGATGTGGATCAAAGGCAGCCTGTCTTTCACATCAGCGTATTTATGGTTTTATTTGGAGGTTTGCATTTTGTATGAGCGTGCTCTTAAATATGACAATGACCGACATGGAAGTGGGTTTTGCATGATAATAAAAATAAAATTAAAAACCATAAAACAACCTCCCCTTCAGTTTTACCTTTGGACTCGTTTTACCTTTTCAGTCTTTTTACATATTATCTCTTATCCTCTCCTGGCAACTCTTCAGTCCCAATGACTCTGGCTTCCTCATTGTTCCTTGAATAGGACACTCCATGTCCCCTGACTCCTGCCTGACATTTCCCCTGGCTGTCCCTTGTGCCCAGAATGATCTTGCTCCTCATTCCTTCCCCCTCCAAGCCTCAGCAACAATCTTGGCTCCAGGAGACCTTTCCTGTCCCCTCTTATTGCCAACTCAC
Source organism: Monodelphis domestica (assembly GCF_027887165.1). Classification (NCBI taxonomy): domain Eukaryota; kingdom Metazoa; phylum Chordata; class Mammalia; order Didelphimorphia; family Didelphidae; genus Monodelphis; species Monodelphis domestica. Next base: position 394,277,484 of record NC_077230.1, read on the forward strand.
TGCCTCTGTTGACTATCTCCAAGTTATTTTCTCTCTAACTTCTGTGTATACAGTTATTGACATGCCGTGCCCCCCTTTAGACTTTAAGCTCCTTGAGGGCAGGGACTGTTCTTGATCTTTCTTGGATCCTGCATGCTTAGTGCATGGCCTGGTACATTTGTTATTTTGTTGAATTGTGTCTGACTATTCATGATGCTGTGGACCATAGCTCATCAATACTGTACATGGGATTTTCTTTGGCAAAGATACCTGAGTGGTTTGCCATTTCCTTCTTCAATGGATAAAGGCAAACAGAGAGGTTTAAGTGAATACCAGTGTTGAGGCCAGATTTGAATTCAGGTCTTCCTGTCTTCAGGGCCAGTGCTCTTTCCACTGAACCATCAGCACATAGTAGGTGCTTAATTGTAGTAGTTGTGCCTGAAACATAAATTGGCACTTAATCAACCTTGATTTGACTTTATGAGGCAGTAGTAATAAACATGTTTTAGTTTCTCACTTATCTGGAATGTGGGTTCTGTAGAAGCAGAATAAGGGCTTTCTCTCATAAATCATGGCTGTGAAACCATCCTGTGATCACACGGATAGCTTCAACTATATCATCCTTAAGGCCCACTAGTCATGAGTTTCTACCTCTACACAATGAAGAGTTTAAATTAGATGCTCTCTAAGGCTCATCCTGGGGCAGCTAGTTGGGCGGCACAGTGGATTCCAACACCAGACCTAGAATCAAGAAGACCTGAGTTCAAATCTAGCCTCAGACATTTACTAGCTGTGTGGCTTTGGCCAAGTCATTTAACTCTATTTGCCTCCATTTCCTCATCTATCAAATGAGCTAGAGAAGGAAATGTCCAACCACTCCAGTATCTTTGCCAGAAAACTCAAATGGGATCATGAAGAGGCAGATCCGATTGAGCAACAATAATAAGAGTCACCCTTCCTCTGATATTTCCTCCATTCCAAAGTCTTTCTGAGCTCTCTCCGAGGAGCCAGAGCCTCTGTACATCTTAGCAAAGTACAAATTTGACACCTTCACCCTGCAGAGCCCCATGACTCCACCCAAAAGTTAACAAGAGCTTCAGAAAACAACCATATCAAGTGTCTCCTCCCTTGTCAGGAGTGGCTGCAGTATCTGATAGGAATTGGGGCTACATTAACATGAAAGTATTAGGGCATATCTAGGTCCCTGACAGAACCTCACAGTTTGGCACACACAGAGCTACTAAAAATTCCAAGGGCTGGAACCTAGGTTTGGTTGAAAAATATGCCCAAAACTGTAATAACAACAATAATAACAACAATATTAATTATCCTTAAATCATATTTATATAATCTTTTATAGCAGCAGGGGATCTAAAGTTAGACCACCATCTTTCCATCTTTTTCTTCCTTCCTTCCTTCCTTCCTTCCTTCCTTCCTTCCTTCCTTCCTTCTTCCTTCCTTCCTCTCCTTCCTTCCTTCCTTCCTTCCTTCCTTCCTTCCTTCCTTCCTTCCTTCCTTACCTTCCTTCCTTCCTTCCTTCCTTCCTTCCTTCCTTCCTTCCTTCCTTCCTTCCTTCCTTCTCTTCCCTTCCTTTCCTTCCTTACTTCTCTTTCTTTCTTTCTTTCTTTCTTTCTTTCTTTTCTTTCTTTCTTTCTTTCTTTCTTTCTTTCTTTCTTTCTTTCTTTCTTTCTTTCTTTCTTTCTTTCTTTCTTTTTCTTTCTTTCTTTCTTTCTTTCTTTCTTTCTTTCTTTCTTTCTTTCTTTCTTTCTTCTCTAAGACGGAAGGCCAAGAGCCAGGCAAATGGGGTTAAGTGACTTGCCCAGGGTCACACAGCTAGGAAGTGTTTGAGGTCAGATTTGAACCCATGTCCTCCCAACTTCAGGCCTGATTTTCTATCTACTGTGTTACCTAGATGGCCCCTATCCTCATAGGCCTAGGAAGATTAAGGGACTTGACCAGTTAGTGGTAGAGCTGAAACTCAAACCCAGGCCTCCTGACCCTGCATCTGGGGCTCTCTAAAAATGATTTTCCTTACAATTGTTAGGATTAAAATTCTCTGGAGACTATATATTAACTTTATGATTATTATTTATTAAATAGCAAAAAGCTGGCCAAAGGGAGAACCACGAGCCACATGTGGCCATCTTTCTGCCATCTTGCCTGGGAGCAGCAGAGTTAGTTCAGAGCCAGACCAGTAGTTTGTGGTTCTAAGGAAAGAGAGTGACTTTCTGTCTCCTCCAATTTAAGCTTTTTGTGGCATCCCTTTCCCGAGCCTCTCTGATTGGTAGACTCAGGCCTCAGTCTGGACAGGCTTCTGGACACCAGGAGAAACCATTTGGGGTTTAGAATGGCCACACAGCGCCCATGTAGAGCATTTCTTAGCACATCAGATAAGAGGTGGGTGAACTCTACTGCTCGCCTCACAGAGATAAATGGTTCAGAGCTTCCGATCTAAGACTTTTTGCTTTAAAATCAAAAGGTTATTTTGGGGGCCAAAAAAGGAGCTCAGATGAATATTAACTTTTCATACAATAATGTTTTGAGGTCAGTTGTGAAAGCAGAAAGTTGTGCCCATTTTGTCCATGTGTACCCTGAGGCTCAAGGGGTTAGGAAAGCATAGCTAGGAGGGGACACATCGAGTCTTGGACCCCAGATCCTTTGATTTGATTCCCGTATGGTGGTGAACATCATGTGCCTCTCAGTCAATGGTGCTTGCTTGAAAGGGAGATATCTAAAGGGGGGTCCGTCCCTTGCATACCCTGAAAATGACTGTTGAGTTTCAGAAATGTTTAAATGCTCCTAACTTCTGGGTATTTACTAGCCCTGCTCTGCTGAAGGATATAGACCAGAGCCAGAGAGATAAGAGGAATAATCCTATTTTATGTTTTCTTTTAAAACCCTTACTGTCCATCTCAGAATCAACACTGTGTATTGGTTCCAGGGCAAAAGAGTGGTAAGGGCTAAGTAACTGGGACTGTGACTTGCCCAGGGTCACACAACTAGGAAGTGTCTGAGGCCAAATTTGAACCCAGGACCTCCCATCTCTAGGCCTGGCTCTCTATCCACTGAGCCATGTAGCTGTCCCTCCTGTTCTATTTTGTAATGATTGCCCAGGCAAGATGAGAGCCTTCCCTGTGAATCTGATTTATCTGTCCAAGGAACCTCTCTGAGCTTGGCAGCACTTCCTGAAAGTCTCATCTGAGGATATAATAAAAACTTATGCCTTTGAATTATTCTGGGTGCTTGCCCGAGAGGAACCCCTCTGGGGGGAAATGCAATCCGGGCCCAGGAAAGAAAGGATCTCTGGGAAGGGACACTGCAAAGATGCTCAGGGGAACAGATGGGTTAGGAAACCTTCTTCAAAACAAATCATGAGGCACATGAGGTCACACGCTGGCTCAAAATAACTCAGGACACGGCACAGATGGAAATGAGCTGCACATCTTGATGGAAACGGGGCCAAAATGATAGGCTGAGCTGTTCTACCAGTGCCGGGACCCATTTCCCATCTTCCCCATGCTCACAGGCATCTATTTTTTCAGCTTACATAGACTCTGAAGGAAGGCTGGGGGATTCAGAGCCAAAGGAGATGCTTTTTCCCCTTTAAAATACATTTTTAGTGGTGTTGTTTGCTTTAATCTTGCTTACATGTCCCAGTGATTCTGGCCTCCATTCCTCTTCCCAGAGAGCTCTCCTTCATTATCAAGAATAAAGCTGGAGGAGAAAACAGTATAATAAAACTATCTAGCATGCTGAAAAAAGTCTGTAGTATTCTACACCCACGGCCCCCCACCTCGGCAAAGAAATGGGGGGGAGATGCCTTCTTATAGCTCTTTGGAAGAGCCAACCTTGGTCAGCACAAAAAGGAAGGCTCAGAGAGTATAATGACCAAGCAATACATTTTCTGAGATATTCCATGCCTCTGTTACAGCAGTAAAGGGGCCGGGCCACGATTGTCAGGTGGCTCCAGTAAAACCTGTCTGTCAAAGAAGGACCCTTCATCCACATAGTCATGAACTCCCACTCGGCCATCCCTTTGGTCTACTGACACAAAGTCCATCACCGGGTAGAGGGACCTTATCACCATTCACCTCTCATTTAGACTACTGTAGTGACTTTCTTCTTTTTTTAAACCCTTAGCTTCTGTCTTAGAATGAATACAAGTATCAAAGGGGGTTAAGTGACTTGCCCAAGGTCACACAACCAGGAAATGTCTGAGACAAGATTTGAACCCAGGACTTCCCATCTTTAGGCCTGGCTTTCTAATCACTGAGTCACTTGGTTGCTTCTTGCAGTGGCCTTCCTGTCTCAGCTTTCTTCCCACTCCATCCATTCTCTACACAGAGGTGTCTAAAATGTAGCCTTTAGTTGCAATACTCTGGAGTACAGCCTGAACCTATTAAAATGCCATTGGGAAACATTTAGCAAAATAAAAATAACAAAAGTAACAATTGTTATTGTTCCGTCCTTTCAGTTGTGTCTGAATCTTTGTAACTCCACTGAAGTGGCTTGCCACTTTCTTTTCCAGCTCATTTGACAGATGAGGAAACTGAGGCAAACAGGGTTTGACGACTTCTCCAGGGTTACACAGCTAGTGGTTCTGAGGCCAGATTTAAACTGTCTTCCTGACTTCAGGCCCAGTGCACTATCCACTGAGCAACCTACCTGCCTCTGCCTCCCCCCTCCAAAAAACCTCAATAGATCATAGATGGTGTTCATATGATTTTCTAAGGCAATATGTAGTCTATAAGAATCCTTATTTGTAATGTAGTGTCCCCTTCCCACCCCACCCCCCTTAAAAAAAACAACCTCTTACCTTTTATCTTAGAATATTAGTTCTAAAGCAGAAGAGAAAGAAGGACTAGGCAATGGGGATTAAGTGACTTGCTCAGGGTCACACAGCTAGAAAATGTCTGAGTTTAGATTTGAACCCAGGACTTCCTATCTCTGGGCTTGGCTCTCTATTCGCTGAGCCACCTAATTGCCCCCCACCCCAACTTGCTCTCTATTAATTTTGACACCAGCTCTTCACACAGCTGCAAAAGTGATCTCCCATTCATATTCTTTGACCATGTGTTTATTGGGGAATAAATACTCATTTTTTAAATATACAAATGTCCTTGGGGACGCTTTAAGATCTCACATCATGGACTGCAAAGAGGTGGACTCCAGACCGGGGAGGGCTTGCTATATTTAGCCCAACCTAGACCTTGTGCTTCCCTCCTCCCAACCCCATTCCAGTTTCCACCTCCAGCTCTGGAAGCAATAATTAAATCCTCACTATAACACTACAACAAACCAATGCTATTCCCAGAAAGAACATGAATCATTCAATTGCCCTATGAATCTTCTCATCATTGGCCGTTTTTTTCCTTAATTTTTTCAATCATTTAACTTTTTTTTTTAGCCTCCATTGCCTAGCCTTTACTGCTCTTCTGCCTTAGAACATTGGTTCTACACAGTATTGATTCTAAGACTGAACTTAAGAGTTTAAAAACAAACAAACAAAACAGTTTTTTCTCTCTCCCATATACTGTGTGTGTGTGTGTGAACACCTATAACAAATATACATAGCTAAGCAAAAAAATTCCCATAATTCTATTTATTTTTTAGATTTTCTCCTCTGTGCCAGAAGGTGGGCAGCTTTTTCATCATCAGATCTTCAGAATCATAGTGGATTATGTATTGGTGGTTTTCAAGTCTTTTCAAACTATTCATTTTTACATTGTGTTATCATAATATAAATTGCTCTCCTGGCTCTGCTTACTTTGCTCTGCATCAGTTCATACAAGTCCTTTTGGGGTTCTCTGAAATCATCTCATTATTTCTTCTACAATAATTTTTTCAGCTCTTTCCCGCTTGATGGATATACTTTTAATTTCTGATTCTTTGCCACTACAAAAAGAGCTGTTTAAATATTTTTGTATATCTTGGACCTCTTTTCTCATTCTTTTCTCTCTTTGGTTTTTAGGATTAGTGTGGTATCTGAGTTTGCAGAGTTTAGTAACTTTCAGGGCAGAATTCCAAATTTCTTTGTTCCAATTCACAGTTCCACCAACAGTACATCATTGTGCCTGCTTTCCCAGAGCCCTTCTATTTGTCACTTTCCTTTTTTATCAGCTTTTGTAAATCTCAGGGCTGTGAGGTTTTTCAGAGCTGCTTTGATTTTGGATTTTTCTAATTATTAGTAATTTGGAACATTTTTTCATATGACTATAGGTAGCTTGGATTTCCTCCCTTGAGAATTGCTTGTTTATATCCTTTGATCATTTATTAGTTGTGGAATAGGTACTATTCTAATCACTTTCAATCAGTTCTTTAGAGATCTCAGACATGAGATCTTTATTTCAGAAAACTGCCTCAAATATTCTTCCTAGCTAACTGTTTCCTTTCTCATCTCAACTATGTTTGATTGTGTGAAATTTTGTAATCAAAATTGTTTTTATCTTCTGTGAGCTTTTATGTCCCTTATTTGATTATAAACTTTTACCTTATTCAAAGATTGAAAGGTATTTTATATCTTGCCCCTCTAATTTGTTTAGAATATGACCTTTGACAGGGGCAACTAGATGGTACAGTGGATAGAGTCCTGGGCCTAGATTCATGAAGACCTGAGTTCAAATCTAACCTCAGAACCAGTTGTGTGACCCTGGGCAAATCACTTAACCCATTGTGCCTCAGTTTCCTCATCTGAACCATTCCAGTATCTTTGCCAAGAAAACCCCAAATGGGGTCATGAAGAGTCAGATATGACTGACGTGACTAACAACAACTGACCCTTGATATATTCAGCACATGGATCCATTCAAAGCCTCTTTTGGCATATGGTGTGAATATTGTTCTAAACTTAATTTCTACCAGACTGTTGCTGTCCCATTTTCAGCAAGTTTTGTCAAAAATAAATTCTTACTCTAATATCCGTGGTCTTTGGGTTCATTGAATAATGGGCTACTAGGTTAGCTTTCTTCTGTATGTCATGCACTTAATTTATTCTACTGATTGACCTGTTTTTTTACGTAAGACCAAATAATTTTGATTATTATTGCTTTATAGTCCAGTGTGAGAATTAATGGTGCTAGCCCCCTTCCAAAGACTTAGAGCTTAGTCTTTCTTTTTCTTTTTTTTTTAACATTTTTTATTTGGTCATTTCCAAACATTATTCACTGGAGACGAAGATCATTTTCATTTCCTCCTCCCCCCCCCCCCCCCCCCCAGCCAACGTGCGATTCCACTGGGTATCACATGTGTTCTTGATTCGAACCCATTTCCATGTTGTTGGTATCTGCATTAGAGTGTTCATTTAGAGTCTCTCCTCAGTCATTTCCCCTCAGCCCCTGTAGTCAAGCAGTTGCTTTTCCTCGGTGTTTTTACTCCCACAGTTTATCCTCTGCTTGTGGATAGTGTTTTTTAGATCCCTGCAGATTGTTCAGGGACATTGCATTGATACTAATGGAGAAGTCCATTACCTTCAATTGTGCCACAGTGTATCAGTCTCTGTGTACAATGTTCTCCTGGTTCTGCTCCTCTCGCTCTGCATCACTTCCTGGAGGTTGTTCCAGTCTCCATGGAACTCCTCCACTTTATTATTCCTTTTAGCACAATAGTATTCCATCACCAACATATACCACAATTTGTTCAGCCATTCCCCAAATGAAGGGCATCCCCTCATTTTCCAGTTTTTGGCCACCACAAAGAGCGCAGCTATGAATATTCTTGTACAAGTCTTTTTCCTTATTATCTCTTTGGGGTACAGACCCAGCAGTGCTATGGCTGGATCAAAGGGCAGACAGTCTTTTATCGCCCTTTGGGCATAGTTCCAAATTGCCCTCCAGAATGATTGGATCAATTCACAACTCCACCAGCAGTGCATTAATGTCACCACTTTGCCACATCCCCTCCAACACTCATTACTTTCCTTTGCTGTCATGTTAGCCAATCTGCTTGGTGTGAGGTGATATCTCAGAGTTGTTTTGATTTGCATCTCTCTGATTATAAGAGATTTAGAACACTTCTTCATGTGCTTATTAATAGTTTTGATTTCTTTATCTGAAAACTGCCTATCCGTGTCCCTTGCCCATTTATCAATTGGAGAATGGCTTGATTTTTTGTACAATTGATTTAGCTCTTTGTAAATTTGAGTAATTAAACCTTTGTCAGAGGTTTTTGTTATGAAGATTGTTTCCCAATTTGTTGCTTCCCTTCTGATTTTAGTTACATTGGTTTTGTTTGTACAAAAGCTTTTTAATTTGATGTAGTCAAAATTATTTATTTTACATTTTGTGACTCTTTCTAAGTCTTGCTTGGTTTTAAAATCTTTCCCTTCCCAAAGGTCTGACATGTATACTATTCTGTGTTTGCCTAATTTACTTATAGTTTCCTTCTTTATGTTCAAGTCATTCACCCATTTTGAATTTATCTTGGTGTAGGGTGTAAGGTGTTGATCCAAACCTAATGTCTCCCACACTGTCTTCCAATTTTCCCAGCAGTTTCTATCAAATAGTGGATTTTTGTCCCAAAAGCTGGGATCTTTGGGTTTATCATATATTGTCTTGCTGAGGTCACTTGCCCCAAGTCTATTCCACTGATCTTCCTTTCTGTCTCTTAGCCAGTACCGAATTGTTTTGATGACCGCTACTTTGTAATATAGTTTGAGATCTGGGACTGCAAGGCCCCCTTCCTTTGTATTTTTTTCATTATTCCCCTGAACATCCTTGATCCTTTTTTCTTCCAAATGAACTTTGTTATGGTTTTTTCTAAATAAGTTAAGAAATTTTTTGGAAGTTCAATGGGTATGGCACTAAATAGATAAATAAGTTTGGGTAGGATGTTCATTTTTATTATATTGGCTCGTCCTACCCATGAGCAGTTAATGTTTTTCCAATTGCTCAAGTCTAGTTTTAGTTGTGTGGAGAGTGTTTTGTAGTTGTGTTCATATAGTTCCTGTGTTTGTCTCAGGAGATAGATTCCTAAGTATTTTATTTTGTCCAAGGTGATTTTTAATGGGATTTCTCTTTCTAGTTCTTGCTGCTGAGCTGTGTTGGAAATATATAGAAATGCTGATGACTTATGCGGGTTTATTTTGTATCCTGCAACTTTGCTAAAGTTGTTGATTATTTCAATTAGCTTTTTGGTTGAATCTCTAGGATTCTTTAAGTAGACCATCATGTCATCCGCAAAGAGCGATAACTTGGTCTCCTCCTTGCCTATTTTAATGCCTTCAATTTCTTTTTCTTCTCTAATTGCTACTGCTAGTGTTTCTAGTACAATGTCAAATAGTAGTAGTAGTGGTATTCTCTTGGTGACCGAGAATGACTATTGTCTTTGTGCAGTTTCATCTACGGTGTACCCTCATGTGGCTTTGGAGTCCAAAGGCTGAGGTGCAAATTTTGTGGCACATGGGGCATGGGACTCCAGTTGTTATGGGAGGTGCAGTTGTGGCCTGGTGTCGGCGTTCACGTGCAGCAGCAAGACGTCGACGTAGCTCATCTTCAAAGGTGGTGGTGGCATGGTTAATGTGGGTTCGCCAGCTGCTTCTGTCAGAGGCAGCAAGTTCTAGTTGCTTTGGTGTGATGCCAGCCCACTTCAAGTTTGACTTTAGCTGATCCTTGTATCTTTTCTTTGGTCGGCCTTGTTTCCTGAGTCCAGCTGACAGTTCACCATAGAATACCTGTCTTGGTATTCGCTGAGGGTCCATGCGGATGACGTGTCCAGACCATCGTAGCTGGGCTTTGAGGACCATGACTTCGATGCTGGTGGAGTTGGCTCTGTCGAGGACTTCCTGATTGGTGATTCGGTCCTGCCATCAGATCCTCATGATTGACTGGAGGGAGCATTGGTGGAATTGCTCCAGCTGTTTCATGTGCTTCCGGTACAGTGTCCATGTCTCACAACCATACAGGAGGGAGCTGAGGACCACTGCGTTGTACACTTTGAGCTTCGTCGCAGTGCTTACACCTCTGTGTTGGAGGACTTTGCAGCGCAGCTGCCCAAGTGCCTGGCTGGCCTTTTGGATCCTGGCATTAATCTCGTGGTCTAGGGACCCATCATTGGCGATGGTGCTGCCCAGGTACTTGAAAGTGTTGACGTTAGAAAGCTGTGTGCCGTCGATTGTAATGCATGGCTGGTTAGTTGGCCTCCCTGGTGCAGGTTGGAACAGCACCTCTGTTTTGCTGAGGCTGATAGTCAGGCCAAACAGTTTTGTTGCGGTGGAGAACCTGTCCACAATGGTTTGGAGATGATTTTCTTGGTGGGCCACGAGAGCACAGTCATCTGCAAAGAGAGCTTCCAGGATGAGTCTCTCTGTTGTCTTTGTTTTTGCAGACAGGCGGCAAAGGTCGAATAGTGAGCCATCCAGCCGGTATTTGATGTAGATGCCCAGGTCTAGATCCATCACAGCATGTCGTAATACTTGGGTGAAGGATAGGTTGAATAGTACCAGAGCGAGGACACAGCCTTGTTTCACGCCATTGGAGATGTTGAAGCGATCGGAAGTCTCTCCACCAGATAGGACTTCCCCTGTCATGTCGACATGAAAGAGCTGGATCAGTTTGACAAATTTTGCTAGGCAACTGAACTTGCTGAGGATCACCCACAATGCGTCCCTGTTCACTGTGTCGAACGCCTTTGTCAGGTCTATGAAGACAATGTAGAGACTCAGGTTCTGCTCAAGGCATTTTTCCTGCATTTGCCTCACCGTGAAGACCATGTCGATGGTGCTGCAATCTGGTCGGAAGCCACGTTGTGATTCAGGCAGGTTCTGCTCTGAAACAGATGACAGGAGTCTGTTGAGTATAACACGGGCGAGGATCTTTCCGGCAGTGGAGAGTAGTGAGATGCCTCTGTAGTTGTCACAGGCTGCTCGTGAGCCTTTGTTCTTGTATAGGGCTACTATGGAGGCATCTCTGAGTTCTGGGGGCAGGTCTTTCTCTTCCCGAATGCTGGTCAGCACTATGTGGAATGCCTGGAGCGCCTTTCCATTTAAGACCTTGTACACCTCGGTTGGGATCCCATCTTTACCGGGTGCCTCGCCTGCACTCATTTGTTTAATGGCTTTTTGGACTTCCTCTATTGAAGGAGGGATGTCAAGTTGTTCAATGGTGAGGTTTTGGGGGATCTGGTCAAGGGCACTTTGGTCGACTGAAGAAGGTTGGTTGAGAAGCTGACTGAAGTGTTCTTTCCACCTGTTGCTGATGCCTTTTTTATCTTTTATGAGAGTGTCACTGTCAGAGGATACCAGGGGAGTGGTGGTGGGTTTTAATGGCCCATAGACAGTCTTGAGGGCACTGAAAAATTTTTTGTAGTTTTTCGTATCAGCAAAACGCTGGGTTTCTTCTGCCTTTTTTTCCCACCATCGGTCTTGCATCTTCCCGATCTCATGCTGCGCCATGGCTTGTAGAGACTTGAATCTGTCCTTTTTAGGAGCAGAGTTTGGGTTATTTTGCCACTCCATAAAGGCTTTGTTCTTTTTGCTCAATAGGTCTTCAATAGCAGTGTTGTTCTCGTTGAACCAGTCCTGGTGGTTGAGTTGTTTTGGGCCTAGGACTGCCTTTGATGTTTCTTTCACTGCATCTCTGAACTGGTTCCATTTCTCGGTTGAGCTTCCAGTGAGTGGTCCCTTGGCAGACAGCTTGTCGTCCAGGCAGGACTGGAATGTTTGCAAATAAGATGGATCTCTAAGACGACTCACGTTGTAAAATGCGCGAACTGTCTGGGCCCGTTTTGGATGGCGAGGCACAATGCGCATTTGAAGAGTCGCTCTAACCAATTGGTGGTCTGTCCAGCATTCAGCTCCTCTCATGGCTCTGGTGATCTGTACATCCTGGATGTCTCGCCAGCGTACAATGATGTAGTCAATGAGATGCCACTGTTTTGATCGTGGATGCATCCACGTTGTTTTAAATTTGTTCGCCATTCTGAACACAGTGTTTGTGATGGTGAGTTCGAACTCTGAGCATTTGCTGAGTAGCAGTAGGCTGTTGTTGTTCATTTTGCCCACGCCGTGTTTGCTGAGCACTCCTTTCCATCTTTCATGGTCCTGGCCAACGCGGGCGTTGAAGTCTCCCAGTAGTATCAGCTTGTCATTTGTGGGCACTGAGTGCAGTACGGCACTCAGGTCAGAGTAGAACTGCTCGATGGTCTCCTCTGTGCTGGTCAGTGTTGGGGCATATGCGCTGATGATTGTGGCATACTGATCTTTGCTGAGAGGCAAACGGATCTTCATGAGCCTCTCGCTGATGCCCACAGGCAAGTCTGGCAGCTGTTTGAGCAAACTGGTCTTGATAGCCAGGCCAACACCATGAATTATGTCTTCATTTGTGGCTCTACCTTTCCAGAAGAAGGTGTATCCAGTGATGGGTTCGCTGAGTGATCCCTCTTCTGGTAAGTGTGTTTCGCTTAGGGCTGCGATGTCGATGTTATATCATGCCAATTCTTTACCGATTAGAGCTATTCTTCTCTCAGGCCTTGGGGTATTCTCTCTATCAAGTAATGTCCTGATGTTCCATGCTCCTAGTAGGAGTTTCTTTGTATTTTTACTTTGATTTTGACTGCTTAAAGGGATGATTTGCCAACCGCGGTGTGCTGACCGGGTGTTTGTAGGGCAGGCAATGTTTGGGACACCTTTTCTAGTCCCCTCCCTTGATTAGGGTGAGCAGTGCTGTCCTAGAGAGGGCTGCTCAGTCACCCAGGATGCTGCTGAACATCCCTGCTGCCCACAGGGCTGAGCGACCACTGGTCCGTTGGCTGCCTACGTGCAGGATTGAGACTACAACTGCCAGTGGTCACCTCCACCTGTTGTGTCACCACTCCCCCATCGCCGCAGGTCTTGAAGAGGGTAGACGGGGTTAGGATAGATGAGTGTGCACAAAGATACTTGTGTGTGAAGGAGATTTAAGTGGAAAAGCCGCTGCACAGAGACAGTCCCACTCTCTTGGCGTTGGAAGCCTGGGTCCAGTGGCACGAAAAGTCGTTACACCTGGAGACTTCCTCAGCTGCATTGGATGGCGATATTGTCTTTTGTGCTCCAACATGCCCTGAGCACTCCACAGTGCTTTGCTGCGTCGCCATCTCAGCCGTTGAACCTTCTTATTGGTTTCTTCCGTCTGTTCAGCCAAAGCAGTCTTCACATGCTGGTTGAGCAAAGCCCTAGTTCACCAGGGGTCCACGACGACCCGATGGCTACTCTCACAAGGTTTGGTCAGCCTGTCGAAGCCATTGCCCGGGGTGTGGCTGCTGCCACATGCTAGCAGCTACTGGGAGCCACAAGTGAGAGTTGGGTGTCAGGTGGGGGGGTCAGAGGCTGGGGAGCTGTCCTCCAGAGATACTACCCCTCCCTGAGCACCCCATACACCCCATTTGACACAATGTCAAGTAATAGAAGTGATAATGGGCATCCTTGTTTCACTCCTGATCTTATTGGGAAGAGCTTTGTCTTTCTATAAGAACTAAAGCTTAAGTCTTTGGGTTCTAATTAAAGGAGAAAAGGCAAAGCCCATTCCTTTTCCTTTTTGAGAAGAGCAAGCAACTCAACTGAAGTCTACAGTGAAACCAGAAACTGAAAGACATAACCTTTAACCTAGCAGAATTGTAACAGGTGGTGATGGGTGGTAATCATGGCATCAGCACAGGGCCATTAAGCAGCAATCAGGATGAGGCTAGTAGGAAGTAACCCTAGAAAACTATTGCTGGAAAATTCCCAGCCCCACTAGACCACCAAGGAGCAATGCAACGATATCACCAAAAGACAGCTATAGCTCTGAAGCATCCCAGGAGTTGTCTTTCTATACATGCTGTGAAAATTAAATGAACTCTCCCCTGATTGTGGAGATTAAATTAACTCTCCCCTGCCCATTTTTAGATTTAATCACCAGAAGTGTAAACACCCCACTTACACTTGAGTGGGGGAGGTCTGTGACCCACGTGTGCGATAGTGGGTGACGAATCGGAATTGACAAAAAGAAACTATCTTTAAAAATGCCAAGAACTTCCTGTGAGGGCTCTCTTCGGTCTTTCATCTTCAACTTGACTTAGAGGAGCTCTGACTGAGGATCTTGGACTTCTTCTGCTTTCCTTAAAACTACCACTTGGGGCGAGTGAAAAGGCTGACTCCTTTCCTGGATTTTTTGAAGGGACTGTCCTCAGGAGAGACCTACTCTTTTGGAGAGGCTTCCTGTGTCCACAGGTCCTCAGCTCAAGGCCGAGGCCCCTCTGGATAAGGTCTAATTAACCCTGCCTGGGTTGAGCCCAGGGCTGGAGCAAAATAATTAGTGTGTAAGTAAAACATCTTACCCTATCCTCTATCTGATTTTTCTTATTTTCACTCTATATTTTATAAATTGTTAAAATAAATCTTCTTGGTGACTCTATTCTTAAATAATCCATTCAAACCTTTTATAAAAACCCTTCACCTCTCTATCCCTTATGACGCTCACTGGCCACATATTTTCTATGAGTGTAGACCTTTTCCACTAGTGGGGTATGTATTTGTGGGAAAGTCTGCCCTAGGTCTATGGGAAGAATCTCCTATTGCTAATTTTCTTACTATGATTTTTCATTAAGTACCTTTGCTTTCAACTAATTGTGTCTTCTGGTTGATTGGGAAAAGTAAACACATTGGTAGGGGCTCACAAGCTATTCTGAGTTTCTGAGTAAATGTGAATATGTAGAGTATCTCAAATCTAGGGTAATCCATATGAGGATGGAGAGTAAGTCTCCCCAGATGCCACACAATATAATAAATGACTACAATCTAGAAAAAAATCTTTTTATTGTGTTCAATGCCTGCGACAAATTTGCACTCTTAACCTTGATGGGTTTAGCCACCCATGTTATAAAGGGAAGGCGTTTACAATAGGGACATGACAAAAGGGAGGAAGAGAGAGGGGGATGAAGGAGAGGCACAGCATGGGTGAAGTAGAAGGGAGGAAAGAGTAGGAATTCTTAGTATATAGAAATAGCTGACAATGGCATGCTTGGCTTTCTCAGAACATGGGAACTTGATTTGTTTGCTAAGGACTTCTGGCTTGACTGGTTTTAAGCCACAGAATTGAATTAAGTTTTTCTAAATTTATTATAATGAATTAAGTGTCTAACACCCTCTCCCTGGGCAGCCCTGGAGTTCTATACTACCACATGGATGCAGCTCAGGACAAGAGTTACTGAGACCACAGGCTTTTCTTCACTTCCATCAGCTAAGAGCTAGGCTGGGAGATGAGGGGTTGGGAGGCAAGAGGCCTCTACTTGGCCATGATCCAAATATTACATTGCATCATCTCTTCCACTAATACCCTGGATTCTACATTAGTGATTTGGACCCATTGTGATTCACACATTCATCTGAAGGTATTAAACACACACACACACACACACACACACACACACACACACACACACACAGGCACACCATCCTTTCCCCACACACTCAAACATGGTCTTGTGTAAAATGCAAGTCCTGGAAAACAAAAGTGCCCAATCTAGGTGATCTTCAAAGCCCCAGGAGTAGCCATCCACAGAAGGGCCAACAAACACGTGATTTGGAAAGTGTATTGAGGCACAACTTGCTAATTCTTTTCACTTGTTTTGGGGAAGATGATTTCCAGTACGGTTCTGTGTGGCAGCTCTTTGCTGGACAGGTCTTTCTCCTGGTCTGTCTTGAGAACAATCTTTTTGGTCTTGAGCTTTAACACATAAACAAAGACATATTCATTATTACTCATGAAAATCTTCAAAGAGCATTCAACCCTTCCCACTCATTTTCAGTGGCCAGGACCTGGAGCTTGGCTAGCCTGGGCTGGCTGGAGGAATGCCCCAGGACAGAGACATTGGGGGAAAAAAGACCTGGTTTCTGGCAGCACCCTATGCCTCACCTTGCCCTGGAGTGGTCCCAGGCTGTTTGTCCCAGAGATCCACCACCATATAGCTTTCGAGTAAAAAGACTTCTGACCTAATAGGCTAGAGACCCAGGTCTAGTCCTGGCTCTGCCATTAATCCATTGTTTGACCTTGAGTGAGTTAACTCATGGGAACTCCAGAGGTTGCCTAATCCAACTAGATTGGAATCTGTCCATTAAAGGAGCATTTAAGTGTCTATTACATCCCAGTCACTGGACTGTTGTGCTGGAGCTATAGGAAGAAAGGAAGGAAGGAAGGAAGGAAGGAAGGAAGGAAGGAAGGAAGGAAGGAAGGAAGGAAGGAAGGAAAGAAGGAAGGAAGGAAGAGAAAAAGAAAGGGAGGAAGGATGAAGGAAAGAAGGAAAGAGGGAAGGAAAAGAGGAAGGAAGGGAGGAAGAAAGAAAGGAAGAAAGAGGAAGGAAGGAAGGAATAAAGAAAAAAAGGAAGGGAGGAAGGAGGAAGGAAAGAAGGAAAGAGGGAAGGAAAAGAGGAAAGAAGGAAGGAAGGAGGAAGAAAGAAGAAGAGAGGAAGGAAGGAAGGAAGGAAGGAAGGAAGGAAGAGAACAAGAAAGGGAGGAAGGATGAAGGAAAGAAGGAAAGAGGGAAGGAAAGAGGAAGGAAGGGAGGAAGAAAGAAAGGAAGAAAGAGGAAGGAAGGAAGGAAGGAAGAAAGAGAAAAAGGAAGGGAGGAAGGATGAAGGAAAGAAGGAAAGAGGGAAGGAAAAGAGGAAGGAAGGAAGGAAAGGAGGAAGAAAGGAAGGAAGAAAGAGGAAGGAAGGAAGGAAGAAGAGAAAAAGGAAGGGAGGAAGGATGAAGGAAAGAAGGAAAGAGGGAAGGAAAAGAGGAAAGAAGGAAGGAAAGGAGGAAGAAAGGAAGAAAGAGGAAGGAAGGAAGGAAGGAAGAAAGAGAAAAAGGAAGGGAGGAAGGATGAAGGAAAGAAGGAAAGAGGGAAGGAAAAGAGGAAGGAAGGAAGGAAAGGAGGAAGAAAGGAAGGAAGAAAGAAAGAGAAAAAGGAAAGGAGGAAGGAGGAAGGAAAGAAGGAAAGAGGGAAGGAAAAGAGGAAGGAAGGAAGGAAAGGAAGGAAGGGAGGAAGAAAGAAAAGGACAGTCCTTACTCTTAAGGAACCTTATATTCTATTAGAGGAAATAGTATGCACTCAGAGAAATTAGTGCATAATATATATAAAGTAGTTTTTGAGAGGTGAAGGGTATAGAAACTGAAAAGGTTCAAGAAATGTATTTTTTTTATCTCCTTCCTTTCTTTCCCTCCTTCCTGCCCCCCCCCCCCGGAGGTTCTATAAGGTTATGATGAGGATGAACATCCCAGGCATGATGGAGATATGAAGTATGAAGTCAGGAGAGAAGAGCATGTATTGGATACAGCAGATAGGTTTGTTTGTCTGGAATGTAGCTTGAGTAAGGAAAATAAAGTGCTACAAGTCTGGAAAGGTAGGAATCTAACTAGGAATCCTCCCTACATCCTTCTCTAACAATGGTCATTTAAGGGGCAGAGCTGGCTGAATCTAGAGAGCTAGGTGTGGAGATGGGAGGTTCTGGTTCAAACTTTGAACTCAGACACTTCTGAGCTGTGTGACACTGGGCAAGTCACTTAACTCCCATTGCCTTGCCCTTACCGCTCTTCTGTCTTAGAGCCAATATTGATTCTAAGACAGAAGCTATTGGTTTAAAAAGAAGAAAAAAAACCCAGTGGTAATCTAATTTCAGCTTACAGCCTTGATATAACATTTATCCACTAAACCACTTAGCTGCCAAGATCTCTACGGTTGTTTCCTTATTCTAAAGCCACTTCTTTATGAGTCTGCTTATTCCTTTTTCTAGTTCTTTTTGTAGTTGGTCTAAGGAAAAGAAATACACATCAATTAAGCACCTACTATCTACTTGACAAATATTATCTCATTTGATCCAACAACTCTGGGAGGTAGGTGCTATTATTATCTTCATTTTATAGTTGAGGAAACGGAGACAGATGGAGATGAAAGGATTTGCCCAGGGTCACACAGTTAGTTAGGACTATATAGAAGGGTTTCAACTACAGCTTTGGTCTCCAGGGAGCCTTGTGACTTTTTGATGTAATCATTTAGATGGAGGCTGGACTAGATGGCATCTGAACTCCCTTCTAGCACTGCGAAGTTCATATAGAAAAAAAAAAAGTTTTGGGTCTATAGTGGAGCTGTGTATATGCTGCTGTTGGGAGCATGGAAGAAGAAACTGATCAACCGAGGCAGGGATTCCAGAAAATGGGAAAATACAAAGTTTGTGGGCCCCAGTACAGGTGTGTTTGAACATCAACAACAAAGTAGCTCAGAGCCCCTGCACAGAGAGCAATGAGTGACATTTAAAACCACAGGTGTTAAATTTGAGAATGAAAAAGTAACAACTAGAGAATTTACAGAGTAATCAGTAGGTGTAAATTCACTTCCATTAAGGCAAAAGTCTTGAAATTCTGCCACTGTAAAGAGACTGGTGATAGCTCTCAGCAATGACAGTCTATGGCATCTTTTCACCAAAATATGAGGATTCACGCAGACTGGAGAATTTATTGCTAAAATGCATTGATGGTGGCTGAGTGGATAGAGCGGCAGGCCTAGAATGGGGGAATCTGGGTTCAAATTTGGCTTCAGCACTTCCTAGCTATGGGCAAGTCACTTAACCCCAATTTCCTAGCATTTAACACTCTTCTGCTTTAGAACTGATAGTATTGATTCTAAGACAGAAAGTAAGAGTTAAAAAAAAAAAGTCAAGGTGTTAAGCAGATGAAGCTATAATGACAAAAGTGAGAGTCTTTTCCTCCAGAAGCTAACATTCTATTTAAGAGTGATTAAGTTGCTGCCATTCCGTCTTTTCCAGCTGTCCCTTATGACCCTCTTTCTTTCTTTCTTTCTTTCTTTCTTTCTTCTCTTTCTTTCTTCTTCTTTCTTCTTCTTTCTTTCTTTCTTTCTTTCTTCTTCTTTCTTTCTTTCTTTCTTTCTTTCTTTCTTTCTTTCTTTCTTTCTTTCTTTCTTTCTTTCTTTCTTTCTTTCTTTCTTTCTTTCTTTCTTTCTTTCTTCTCTTCTTTCTTTCTTTCTTCTCTTTCTCTCTCTCTCTTTCTTTCTTTCTTTCTTTCTTTCTTTCTTTTCTTTCTTTCTTTCTTTCTCTTTCTTTCTTTCTTTCTTTCTTTCTTCTTTCTTTCTTTCTTTCTTTCTTTCTTTCTTTCTTTCTTTCTTTCTTTTCTTTCTTCTTTTCTTTTTCTCTCTGTCTTGTCTTTCTTTCTTTCTTTCTTTCTTTCTTTCTTTCTTTTCTTTCTTTCTTTCTTTCTTTCTTTTCTTTCTTTCTTTCTTTCTTTCTTTCTTTCTTTTCTTTCTTTCTTCTTGTCTTTCTTTCTTTCTTTCTTTCTCTCTTTCTTTCTTTCTTTTTTCTTTCTTTTTCTTTCTTTTTCTTTCTTTCTCTTTCTCTCTTTCCTCTCTCTCTTTCTTTCTTCTTTCTTTCTTTCTTTCTTTCTTTCTTTCTTTCTTTCTTTCTTTTCTTTCTTTCTTTCTTTCTTTCTTTCTTCTTTCTTTCTTTCTTTCTTTCTTTCTTTCTTCTTTCTTTCTTTCTTTCTTTCTTTCTTTCTTTCTTCTCTTTCTTTCTTTCTTCTTTCTCTCTCTCTCTTTCTTTCTTTCTTTCTTTCTTTCTTTCTTTCTTTCTTTCTTTCTTTCTTTCTTTCTTTTCTTTTCTTTCTTTTTCTTTTTCTCTCTTTCTTGTCTTTCTTTCTTTC
>NC_077230.1:394297981-394322981 GCF_027887165.1 Monodelphis domestica
TCTTTCTCTTTCTCTTTCTCTCTTTCTCTCTTTCTCTCTTTCTCTCTTTCTCTCTTTCTTCTTTCTTTCTTTCTTTCTTTCTTTCTTTCTTTCTTTCTTTCTTTCTTTCTTTCTTTCTTTCTTTCTTTCTTTCTTTCTTTCTTTCTTTCTTTCTTTCTTTCTTTCTTTCTTTCTTTCTTTCTTTCTTTCTCTCTTTCTCTCTCTCTCTCTCTCTTTCTTTCTTTCTTTCTTTTCTTTTCTTTTCTTTTCTTTTCTTTCTTTTTCTTTTTCTCTCTTTCTTTCTTTCTCTCTTTCTTGTCTTTCTTTCTTTCTTTCTCTTTCTTTCTTTCTTTCTTTCTTTCTTTCTTTCTTTCTTTCTTTCTTTCTTTCTTTCTTTCTTTCTTTCTTTCTTTCTTTCTCTCTTTCTCTCTCTCTCTCTTTCTTTCTTTCTTTCTTTTCTTTTCTTTTCTTTTCTTTTCTTTCTTTTTCTTTTTCTCTCTTTCTTTCTTTCTCTCTTTCTTGTCTTTCTTTCTTTCTTTCTCTTTCTTTCTTTCTTTCTTTCTTTCTTTCTTTCTTTCTTTCTTTCTTTCTTTCTTTCTTTCTTTCTTTCTTTCTTTCTTTCTTTCTTTCTTTCTTTCTTTCTTTCTTTCTTTCTTTCTTTCTTTCTTTCTTTCTTTCTTTCTTTCTTTCTTTCTTTCTTTCTTTCTTTCTTTTTCTTTCCCTTCTGACTTAGAATCAATATTGTGTTTTGCTTCCAAGGCAGAAGAGAAGAAAGGGCTAGGCAATGGAGGAATCAGTGACTTACCCAGGGTCACACAGCTAGGAAGTAGGTAAGGCCAAATTTGAGCCCAAGACCTTCCATCTCTGGGCCTGGCTCAATTCACTGTGCTACCTAGCTGCCCCCTGGAATTTTCTTGATAGAGATATTGGAGTGGTTTGGCATTTCCTTCTCCATCCAAGCAAGTATTAGAAGCAGGATATAAACCTGGATTTTCTGGACTCCAGGCCTCTGTTCCTACCTTTAACACTAACTATACAATTCTGGCCTCATCTATAAAATGGGAAATTTGGACTATATGATCTATGGGGTCCCTTCTAGCTTGCTCTAGAGCTAGGATCCCAAGTTTAGCACTCTATGAGCCTAAAGTCCCTTTCAGTTATAAAACCTTCTCACTTTGAAATTATCAGGAGAGACCAGAGGCATTCTAAGTAGGAGATCATTTTAGAGACAACATTATTTTAAAGACAATGAAATTGAAGCTCACAATGTCTTCTTCAAGGTCAGATAGGTAGAAAGGAAGGTGAGCTGAGATTTGAACCCAGCTCCTCTGACTTTAGGTCTTACCTGTTTGATGGTGAGCTTCTTTAAGAATTGTGCTAGTGTGGGGGCAGCTGGGGAGCTCAGTGGATTGAGAGCCAAGCCTAGAGACGGGAGGTCCTAGACACTTCCCAGCTGTGTGACTCTGACCAAGTCACTTAACAATCAACAAACCTGAAATCTAGAGCTGAATAGACCTCAGAGGCTGTCTAGTACACAAGAGGAAACTGAGGCTTGGGGAGGCTAAGTGACTTTCCCTAAGATCATGTATGCAATAAATGTCAGAGGTAGATTCAATACAGAAATTACAATAATACACTAATTATAGATTCATTAGCTCTTGCCCAATGCAAAGTACTGGCTAGGCAATGGGAAATAAAGATTAAACAAGAGAGAAGCACTCCCAGAGGAAGAACTGTGGGAGCAGAAACACTGAAGAAAAACAACTGCTTGATCACATGCTTGATGGAGATATGATGGGGAATGTAGACTCTAAATGATCACCTTAGTGCAATTATCAACAATATGGAAATGGATCTTGATCAATGACACATGTAAAACCCAGTGGAATTGCTCGTTGGCTATGGTGGAGGAGGAAGGGAGGGAAAGAACATAAATCTTGTAACTGTGAGAAAATTTTCTTGAGAGAAGGAGGGAGTAGATTCCAGATGGGCAGACAGTGCATCCCCAGAGGATCATATGGGGTAGCCTTACTTGATTGGACTGTTTCCTTGTCTGTAAATATGGGGAATGATGAGAGCTTTCCCAGCTCACCAGGTTAATGGGATGAAAATATTTCACAAATCCTCCTAGGATTTATCAGGCTCCCACAATGTGCCAGGCACTGAACTCTATACACATTCTGATAAATGTGAATTAATCAGCGAAAATGGGGCTTGATTTGGAGTCCAAAGACCTGGGTTCAAATCCCTCCTCTGCCACTCATTATCTGTGTGACATTGGGCAAGTCACCTCACCTCTCTGTTTTCTCATCTGTAAAACAAAGGCATTGGACCAGGCCTGAGGTCCCTTCCAGCTTTATCTGGGATACTACAATCTTCCTTTTCCTACTAATTGTATCGATAAGAAGTGCCTGGAATGTATTGTGGCATTTTGTATCATACACACTAAAGCACAAAGGTCCAAACTGACTTTTCCATGGTGATGGGACTTTTGGCTCTTGCTTTTGAGATCATAACATTTTGATCTAGAAATGATCTAGGCTAACCGCTCATTTTACAAAGGAGGATATGAGGATTGATAGAGAGAAAGGATTTGCTCAGGACCATAGATGGAGGAAGCTAAGTAGCACAGTGGATAGAGCACTAGGTCTGGAATCAGAAAGACTCATCTTTATGAGTTCAATCCAGCCCCAGACACTTACTAGCTGTATGATCCTGGGCAAGTCATTTAATCCTGTTTGCCTCAGTTTCTCCATCATCTTTATGAGTTCAAATCCAGCCCCAGACACTACCTGTATGATCCTGGGCAAGTCATTTAATCCTGTTTGCCTCAGTTTCTCCATCATCTTTATGAGTTCAAATCCAGCCCCAGACACTTACTAGCTGTATGATCCTGGGCAAGTCATTTAATCCTGTTTGCCTCAGTTTCTCCATCTATAAAATGAGCTGGAGAAGGAAATGGAAAGCCACTCCAGTATTTTTGCCAAGAAAACCCCCAATGGGGTCACAAAGAGTCTGACATGACCAAAAAATATGTAGGCAGTAAAGTCTCAAAGCCAGAGTTAGAATCTTGGTCCCATAACTCCAAATCCAATGCTCTTTCCATGGTACCACAATGAAAAGACACCAGAATACCACAGTGGATGCCATCTCTCTCATTAAAATGGGAGCTCCTTGAGGATAGAGACTGATTTTGCCTTTCTTTGTAAACTCAGTACTTAGCACAGGGACTGGCACACACAGCAGGCAGTTAATAAATGCTTGCTGACTAACTGATAAATTTGGTTGGAGAAATGGGAGGATACAAACGTAGTCTATTAGAGATGCAGAAGTCATAGAATCTGGTTCAAAGTGATGGCCCGAGTGAGGGGTTTAAGCTAAACATTCTTAAGCACTAAATAAATCACTCAATTATGTCCAAAATGCATTTTTCCTCTGTGACAACAAACATGTTTGAAGCATTATACACACACGCGTTCCTTCAATTATAGGTAGAATAACATTTTATAATTACAATTATTTCCATGTAAATTTTAATTTGGAACTTCTGGGACCCAAAGTTATGACTGTAGTTATTGCAAACATTTAACCAATAAATCTAAACAGAATATTATAGACTAAATTCCCCAAGGGGTCACAACTCATTTTTGTTATTGTTATTGAAAGGGGTTCAAGGAACAAAAAGTCTTGGGATCTAATACAACCTCTTTATTAAAAACAAAACAAAACAAAATAAAAACAACCCAAACCCTTACCTTCTGTCTTAGAATTAATACTGTGAATTGGTTCTAAGGCAGAAGAGTAGTAAAGACCAGGAAATGGGGTTAAGTGACTTGTCCAAGGTCACATTGCTAGGAAGTGTCTGAGGTCAGACTTGAATCCAGAACCTCCCTTATTCAGGCCTGGCTCTCTATCCACTGAACCACCTATCTATTCTCCTTTATTTTACAATTGAGGAAACAAATTGAGGGAAAAGTGTCTTGCCCAAAGGGACATGGGGAGAATCAGGATTTGGATCCAGGACCTGTGGTTCTTTCCATCACACCACACTGCCCTCTCCCTAACTTAAGGGCCCTCCACAGGCCACCATGTGTGGTGCCCGTTTTGCCAAGCATCCTGACCTTCTAGGAATCTCCTTCCCCGGTCAGGCCAGGCCTGAGCTGCTGCTGGGGCCAGGCGTTCTAAAGCATATCAATCATCATCTGTTGCATAATCCTCCATTCCCATTTGGTCTCCTTCCAAACCCGAAGCAGCAGTCTGCCAGCTCCCATCTGCCTCTGTCTCTCACATGTGTGTGTGTGCAAGGATGCATAGATCACACCACACTTGCAAAAGGGTAAAGACTAGAGAAGAAATCTCTGCCAAGAGCCTGAGTCTCCACACAATCACGCTAGCAAAGCAATGGGGTTTTTGGCTAAGAAGGCACTTCCTACTGAAGTCTTAGAAACTTTAGAAAGGGCTTTTGGGGAATGAATTTCTTTTGATTCTCAAATGCTGTTTTGAGGTTTTAAAGATGACATGCTCTTGGGCAAGTCATTTCCTCAAGGTTTCAATGTTCCACTCTGTAAAAAAATCAGGAATTTGAAGGAGACAATGAAGTAATGTTTGTAGTAGCATTGTTATTATTGTTAAGTCGGACCCTTAGTGACCCCATTTTGGAATTTTCTTGGTAGAAATATTGGAGTGGTTGGCCATTTCCTTTTCCAGTTCATTTCACAGATGAGGAAACTGAGGCAAAAAGAGTTAAGTGACTTGTCTGGTATCACATAGTTAGGAAGTATCTGAGGCCAGATTTGAACTCTGGAAGATAAGACTTCCTGACTTCAGGACTGGTGCTCTAGCCCCTGTGCCACCTACTTCCATGGCATTACAAATGAGACAATATTTATAAAGCATTTAGCACAGTCTCTAGTATATGGTAGGTGCTATATAAAAATGTTTATTCCCTTCTCTTCTCTCCCTGAGTCCCAGTCTTGGAATCTGGAAGATCTTAGTTCAAATCCTGCTTTTAGAGGCTAAGCAGGGTGTGGGCAGCTATGAGACCTTGGGAAAGTCACTTCACTATCATGAGCCTCAGTTTCCTCATATATAAAATGAGGGTATTGAAACTCGGTGGCCTCTAAGGTCTCTCCTCCATTTCCAAGTTTATGATCCTATGGCTCTATATGATTTTTGTTATAAGAATCATTTTGTTTCTTCTTTTTGTAAAAAGAATCCCAGAGTGAGAGGGTCATTTAGTAGGTTCTTTTCCAGCTCCAGTGTTCTTCGATTCTAAAAAGGAAGCATAATAAAGTGGAAGGAGCACTGCTATGGAGTCCAAAGACCTGAATTCAAATCATACTCTTCTTACAATCTGTGTGATGTTTGGCCAAGTCACCTCTCTTGGAGTTTCTGTTTCCTAAACTGTAAAATGAAAAGGTTGGACTAGATAACCTTTCAAGTGTCTTCCAAGTCTAAACTCCTATCATTTGGTGGTTGATAGCTGTGAGTATTAGTTGTTAGGAAGAAAGACCTTTCTGGGAAATGCCCTTTAGGAATATGTGCTGCCTCACTCTTGTTGCCACCATCCTACCAACTGCTCATTGGGTTGGGAGGGAGATTCCACCCTTTTTCTCATTTGCGGTCAGTCTTGAACTCACCACAGTAAGCGAGTCAGTAAGTGACTTGTTCTTTGTCATTTCGCCATATAACGGCCTCTGAAAAACAGGAAGAATACCAGAAAAACTTGGTTGCTATTTTGATTTACCTCCTGGACCTGGGCTGGACCCATCCTTTTAAACAGCGAAGGGAACTCCTGGATGAGGAGGACGCCCTCTCTGTCCATGCAGGTGGGAACTTTGCTGAAACTTCTAGTCTGAGAGCTGTCTATGGCAGAGATGTCAGACACACAGTGTTTCCTGTGCAGCCTGAACTAGATGAAAATGGAATTGGGGATCAGTGAGCACATTTTTAAAAATACAATGAAACAGATGATGGTAACGTGGTTTTCTTTCTTTTTTTTCTTTTTAAACCTTCACCTTCCATCTTGGAATCAGTACCGTGTATTGGTTCCAATGCAGAAGAATGGTAAGGGCTAGGCCATGGGGGTTAAGTGACTTGCCATGGGTCACACAGGTAGGAAGTGTCTGAGTCCAGATTTGAACCCAGGACCTCCTGTCTCTAGGCCTGGCTCTCCATCCAGCTGCCCCCATATAGTTTTCTAAAACAGTATGGGTCCAGTTCAGCAGGGATCTTTACGTCCCCTTCATGGCTCCTGATTTTTATTTGAATTAAACAGTGCTGGCCTAGATCACTGAGAGGGGAAATGATTTTGTTCTGGATCAAACAATCAATAGGTGTTGGAGGTTGGATTTAACCTGGTCTTCTGGTTTCTGTAATGGCCCACTTAACCACCAAGCGACTTATTGACAGAAGCTGAAGCCGCTGTTCTTTTCTCACCCAAATGTATTCTCCTTTAAAACCTTTGTAAAGGAGGTCAGAAGAGTCCTCACCAAACTCTGACATTCTATGTTCTGAAAGGAGCTCCACTACGAACCAAAGGGACGCCATCTTGGTTTTAAGCAGTCAAGGAACCGAAAGGAAAAACCAGAACAAATGTCTGTCCGGGAGAGAATGCCCCACACCCTGAATCCTGTTTGTTTTATATAGATAGAAGGATAGATTGATTATATATAATATATGTATACATGAATATATACAAACAATACATATAATAACATACACACACATATATAAAATGTGTGTAACCCAGACCGAATTGCTTGTCAACTCCAGGATGGGGAAGGGAAGAGGGGAGGGAGACGACATGAATCATATAACCTTGGAAAACTTCTGTGGAAATTTGGTATTAAAATAAAGGAAAATCGACACATACACACATATCTATACATACATGTACACAGGTGTATATATACATGTGCATATAGACACATACTATACATTTATATGCATACATATGTGCTTGTACTATATATCATTCACAGCTCTATTTGTTCAGATCACGTGCCACTATCTTTTCAAAAGAGAAGTTTCTTAATGACGAGCCTGTATTTACTCTCATATATTTCTGTATCCTGTTAGTAAGAATGTCTGATCACAAATCAGCCAATCAGAATAGAGTAAGCGTTTCCTTCTTAGTTGTTGTTGTTGTTACTTTTCTGTTTAAAATAAGACCTGCAGGAACATTTGGTTGAGGTTGTACTCAGAGATATTTCTCTTTGTGTATCTTTGCATTGCAAGTTTTTAAAAAATCTGTTTATTGTCAATTTGATGATTTTCTTTCATGGATCACAATAGTATTAAACTCCCTTTCAACTTGGACCTTCTGTGTTCTGGGTCCTCCCAGTTCTGACATTTTATGTTCTAAACCCCCTCCCAGCTCTGACATTCTGGGTTCCAAGACTGTTCCAAACTTAGACATTTTGTATTGCAAGCCCCCTCCCCCAGTTCTGACATTCTGGGTTCTAAGCCCCCTCCCAATTCTGACATTTTGTGTTCTAAGCCCCCTCCCAGTTCTGACATTCTCTGTTCTAAGGGCTCTCCCAGCTCTGACATTCTCTGTTCCAAGGTCTCTCCCAGCTCTCACATTCTGGGTTCTAAGGTCTCTCCCAGTTCTGACATTCTGGGTTCTAAGACTACTTCCAGCTCTGACATTCTCTGTTCTAAGCTCTCTCCTAACTCTGACATTCCCTGTTCTAAGGTCTCTCCCAGCTCTGACATTCTCTGTTCTAAGCTCTCTCCTAACTCTGACATTCTCTGTTCTAAGCCCCCTCCCAGCTCTGAAATTCTCTGTTCTAAGATCTCTTCCAGCTCTGACATTCTGTGTTCTAAGCTCCCTCCCAGCTCTGACATTCTCTGTTCTAAGATCTCTTCCAGCTCTGACATTCTGTGTTCTAAGTCCCCTCCCAGATCTGATATTCTATGTTCTAAGAGCCCTTCCAGCTCTCACATTCTGGGTTCTAAGACTTCCAAACTTTAACATTCTGTGTTCTAGGGACCTGTCAGCTCTGACATCCTGTATTCTAAGCTCTTTCCTATCTCTGACATTCTCTATTCTAAGGGCCCTTCCAGCTCTCACATTTGGATTCCAAGAGACCTCCTCCCAGCTGTGACATTCTATATTCTAAAGGTTCTCCCAGCTCTGATGTCCTCTGAAAGTGAGTACAGGTCTGAAAAGAGATTCCTTAATGGGTCAGTTGGAAGTCCTGTTTCTGGGCCTCTCTGGTAGCCACCTCCAGGGCAGGGATAGTTCTGGGCTAGGAGGAGCCAGCACAGAAAGGGAAACTGTCCTTGGGCAGCCTGGATCTGCTCAGTCTAAAGCAGCAGAAATCCTTAAAAATAGACACAGCAGGTGCCCTCAGGCCATCCTCTTCCATCCTCCTCCTCCTTCCTCCCCTTTTCCCCCCTCCTCCCAAATCTTCCTCTTCCTCTTCCTCATTCTTTCCTAACTGCCAGCCTTCCTGGAGGAGGCCAGTGCAAAGCCTGTGTGGCACACAGCCCTACTTACAGAGCGGCACAGCCTTATTGATACCAAACAACTTCTGGTCTAAGATTATCCAGAAAGCAAGGCTCCAGCCAGTGGGCCAAGGTTTATCCAGGAGACTCCATATAAGCTTCTTCCAAGTCAGTGGCTGGCTGCATCTACAGCTTTGGACCACATCAGACCTGTTTAGGTAAATATTTCCTTTGGGCACTTTCCCAGTGGCCCAGATATTCACTCTGGTTGCAAAGTAAGTTTGAGTTTCACTGAGCCAAGGTCCCTAAAAGGAAATGGTTATTTCTATCACTGCCATGAAGCAACTGAGGCAGTCAATGTAGGAATTCATTTTGTTTGACTGGCATCTTTGTTACAAGGGTTTAACTTACTTAAAAATAATTTTGTTTTTTAGATTTGGAGGTCAAGGGTGGGAGAGAGAGAAAATAATAGAGGATCTCATTGTTTTTGCAAACATTTCGGTTGGATCTTTGTAGCTCCCACCCCAGAACAAGTTATCCTGGGGAGCAGAAACCCTCTAGGGCAGTGATGGTGAACCTTTTAGAGACAGAGTGCCCAAACCACAACCCTCATGCTGCCTGTGAGCCACCCCCTTTCCCCAGATAGGGGAGGGAGGAAGCACCCCCCGCTGACCTGCTGGGCAAAAGGGCAGTTGATAGGAGAAATGTCCTCAGGCACAGTGGATGGGGGAGGGCAGCAGCTCCTTCTGGCATGCATGCCAAAGGTTCACCAACATGGTTCTAGGGGATTCTCTGGGTCCTATTACTGCAGGCTGGAAATGTTTCACCAAATTTCCAAGGGGGAGGGATCTTAGAGACCATCTAGTCCAACCCATATCTCAGTAAGAATCCTATCTACAGAGTCTCTATAAGGTTTACTCCAGCTCCTTCTTGATGACTTCTGTTAGAGGACCCCCTCCTACCTTCCTCTCCCTTTCTCCCCTTTTCCTCCTCTTCTCCTTGCAGAGGTTTACACATTTAAGAAATATCTGAGGTCAGATTTGAACCCAGGTCCTCTTGACCCCAAGCCCGATACTCTATCCACTGTGCCCCCTAGCTGCCTCATAACTATCTTTTTTATTTTTTGGAGGTAGGGAAGGGAAAGAGAAGAACAACCGTATTTTTCAAGCCTGAAACCTCAGAGTCAGAACTGGGGCCCTTACTCGCCCTGAGGTCCAACTCATCCCTGGACAAGAATTTCCTCTACCACATACAGAGTATGGCAGATTTGGAGCTAAAAGGGACTTTAGAACCTTTTTAGTCCAACTGCCTCATTTTTCAGCAGAGGAAACTGAGGCCCAGAGATATTAAGAGCTTTGCTCAAAATCCCCCCGGTAGTAAATGGCAAAGATGGGATTTGAATTCAGGCTCCCTAACTAAATCCAGAGCTCTTTCTGTTTCTCTCACCTGAAAAAGATCAGGTAATGAAGCCTGTGATGGAAGAGATCCAGTGAGGAAGAACTCAATACCTTGAGAAGTAATTCATTCTACTTTTAGATAGTACAGCTAGGTAGTGAAATGCATAGAATGCTGGATCTAGAGTCAGAAAGACCAGAGTTCAAATTTGGCCTCTGACACTAGTTGTGTGACCCTGGGCAAGTCTCTTGACTTTGTTTACCTCAGTTTCCTCATTTGTAAAATGATATGGAGAAGGAAATGGCAAATGTCTATAGTATCTCTGCCAAGAAAACCCCAAGTGGGGTCACCATGAAAAATCAGACATGATTGAATAACAACAAATTATTTTTTAAAATTTCCCCTTATACTATCTAAATTTCTAACATTGTTCTTAGTTCTGCCCTCTAGAATCAAATGGAACAAATCGAATGTCTCTTCTACAGAGAAAAAAAATGCTTTAAATACTTGAAGACAGCTCTCATGACCTCCCTAAAGGTTTTTCTTCTTTCTGATAGAGATCCCGAGTTCAAGTTCCTTCATCTGATTCATTTTATGGCTTGACTGTAGGGCCCTTCATTATCTTTGTGTCTTTCCCTTGGCCATTCTCTCATTTGGAAATATTGTTCCCAAAACTGTCTCTCAATGCAATACTCCAGAAATGCTATGACTCAGTAGAAGACAATAGGACCACCAAATCTTTATTCAAGGAAGTCATACCTTCCTTAATCCTCCTATGATGTCAGAGTCTTTCTCAATTGACATATTCTGGTGTTGTCTCATATTGCTCTTGCAAGGGACAGCTAGGTAGCTCAGTGGGTAGAGAGCCAGGCCTGGAGTTGGGAAGACCCGAGTTCAAATCTAGATCCAGGTTGTGCAGGTGGAAAATTTGCCACACCTGAGCTACATTCCCAGCATGCTTTTAAATTACGACATCATTTTACATAAGGATGCTTAGAAGATAAATTTGGCCGAGAGTCATGCAGGGTTGTTTGGAGCTTGTGCTTTTGGTAAAGTGCTGCAGGTGTGAATCTCTGGCTCTCTTTGCTCTGCTCACTTGACCGAAAGACTTTTTTCTTTCCCCTCTCTTTTGATTATTATTAAAAATCCTACAAGATATTTCCTAGCTTAGTGACCCTGGGCAAGTCACTTCATCCTATTTGGCTTAGTTTTCTCATCTATAAAATGAACTGGATTCGAAATGCCAAACCATTCCACTATTTCTGCCTAGAAAACCCCAAATGGGGTCACAGAGTCTGAAACATCCAAACGATAGCAAAGTTTGTAGGCATCCAAAGTGGATTTCAAACCCCAAAGTTCTGATTGCAGAGACTTTCCATCTTGTCTTCTACTGCCATTTCTAGGATGCTGATTTTCTAAAAAACCCTTTCTTTCTGTCTTGGAATCAATACTAAGAATGACCTCTAAGTGGTAAGGGCTGGGTGAGTGTGGTTAAGTGACTTACTCAGGATCATACAGCTAGGACGTATCTGAGGTCAAATTTGAACCTGGGTCTTTCTGATTCCAAGCATTGTCCCAATGCTAATTTTTAAAAAATTGTTTTTGGAATGTATCTTTTAGGGGAAATAATTCTTTTATTTGGAGCAACTACAAGCTAAGGAAGCAAGGGGCCAATGGATCTCCTCTACCTCTATATTCCTTCTTTGACTGGGAACTAAAGAGGAATTGTATTACAAGCAGCCATGTTGGGTGTGTAATAGCTGACCAATAGCCTTTCCAGCCCCTGGAGTTCTCTCTTGTACCAACATGTAGGCGCATAAAGAAAGAAGAGGACATTTCCACAGTCTCCCTAGCTCTGCCCCTCCCTGATGAGGAAGGAGTTTGAGATATAGCCCTTTCCTCCTGGAGACAAAGGTAGTGAGGCTCCCAGCTGCTGCCCTTCTGGCCTCAGGAACCCTTCTTCTCCCACTGCTCCCCAGTTCCTCTCTTAACTTTGGAGAGAAGCAAACATCCATTGGGTTCCAGTTCTGTTGTTCTACGTTCAAATCAATTAGAAGTATTTACTCTGTGCCCAGTGCTGGGGAGGACACAAAGACAAAAACAAAACAAAAGATCTCAGATTCTAAAAGACCTTATATTTTAGCAAACACTAGTCTACCATCATGTGTGCACTTAGGGGCAGTAGGTGGCTCAGTGAATAGAGTGCCAGTCCTGGATTTGAGAGGTTCTGGGTTCAAATCTGAACGCAGACACTTCCTAGCTGTGTAACCCTGCACAAGCCACTTAACTCCTATCGCCTAGCCCTGTCTGCTCTTATTATTATTCTAAGACAGAAGGTAAGTGTTAAATTTTTTAAAAAATACATACACACAAATGCCAGTTCTAAAGTCTAGCTTGGGCATATTAAATTCCCTAAGCCTCAGTGTCCTCAACTGTAAAATAAGGATAATGATGACGGTGCAACCTGCCTTACAGGATTAGTGTGTGGAAAAAGTTTTGTAAGTAGAAATAATAGCAGCAGCAACAACAAGTGCAAATATTGCCATTCCCTTCCAAAAGGGAACCTCTGACTTACTTCCTCCTTTCATTGATTTCTGGGCTTGTGGCTTCCCTCCTCCTTCCCATTTAAATTTTTTTAAAGCTAATTTAAAGAACCCCTTTGTCCTTGAGACCATTCCTGAGTTTCTCTTTTGTTATTGCTGTTTCCTCTGGAATTTACATTGTGCTATTTACTTCATCTCTCTGATTTCATCATCCCATGAATTCATCTCTCTGATTTCAAATCCAGCCCCAGACTTTCCTAGTTGTATGACCCTGGGCAAGTCACTTTACCTTGTTTGCCTCAGTTTCCTTATCCATTAAAGGAGCTGGAGAAGGAAATGGCCAACCACTCCAGTATCTCTGCCAAGAAAACCCCAAATAGGGTCACGAAGCTGTGACCACAACTGAAAACCCCACCATTTGTATATCCTTTGTATTTACTCATCTGTGTCCATGTAGGATGTAAGCTCTTTGAGGGCAGAGACCTTTGCACTTGCCTCTTTGCAGATGAGCACAGTGCCTTGTACAAAGTAGGGGGCTCAATAAGTGTTGAGTTATTTGAGAATTCAGGGGGTATAGTGGGTTAGAGGACTAAACTTGGGATCAGGAAGATGTGAATTCAAATTCTGCCTTAGACACTTACTAACTATATGACCGTGGTCATTTGTCCTCTTTATGCCTCAGTTTCCTTATCTGTAAAACGAGGGCTTTGAACTCTATGACCTCTATGGTCCCTTCACACTCTCAGTCTGATAGCCTTTGCGTGACTTTTCCTTTGGCCTTCCCAGTAAGGTCTTCCTCTTCCCATTCCTTCCTTTATGCAGGAGGGAAAACTGGGTTTTTACTTTGGTGTAACCATAAGGGGGAAAGGTAAGATGCTGGTTTTTAGGATCTAGAAACCATCTGCTGCGTTCTTAGTCATCGTTCCATACCTGCCTCTCTTTATGGATAGAGTTGGAAGGGGATGCCTCCTTCAAGCCCCTCTGCTCCTGCTCCTCTAGCCGTTCCTGGGTAGAAAGAAGAGTGGGTCAGTGTTTCCCAACCTGCACCTGCCCCGCCACATACCTGTGAACTTCTTGGGATACTCTGGGATGCAAGGGGGACAAAAGCTTGATAAGACACCCTCCTGTCCATTTCCGTACACCATCCCATGAGAAGCACACACACTCTTCCCTGGAGCAAGGGGTGTTCTAGTAAATGTTTAACAGCTGACTAAAATGCAAGACATCTTTGAAGTGGAAGCTGCAGTTTTCACATTTTCTCCATCACTTGTAAAAGTCTACATAATCAATAAAACAATAAATCAAGCCTGAGGTGTAAATGTTCACAATGAAAATTTAACAACCGGCTCCCCGAAGGTAGAATTGGCTCCAGCATACCCCATAGGTAGACAGTACCCTGGGCTTTTGTGTCAAAGTTCAGCAGGATCTCCTCTTGTTCCTTTTGGGCATCATCATCATCACCTTCATCAGTCTTTACTGGATCTGTGGTTCCCGTGGTATAGAGAACTCTCAATGTGGACCCTCCGTCCACCAGTGCAGATCCAACATCAGCCATGTGAGAAGCTTATAGTCTCAGAGAGCAGCCAGGAGCACGGAGAAACTGAGTGACTTGTCTAGATTGGTAGCTGGCTTGCCTCCAGGTGGGATTTGAACCTCAGGTGAGCTCTCTATCTACCAGCACTCACCCTGCCCCTAGACAGATCAGACACCACCATCTAGGCTGCCACCGATAGATTAGGAGAAAATCATCTGAATGCCCAATGAAGAAGCACTCGGACACTTTTGTACTTATTTTCACTGAGGATGGCTTTCCTATGGAGGAGTTTTGTTTCTTTGGTGCCTTCCTTTATTTCTAATTCCTTCACTTGCTTTTCCTTACCTCTATAGTTAGCATTTCTGGTACAATTCTGAAAACTGGTGATAATGGGCATTGCCACTTCACCCCTGATCTTATTGGGAAGCCTTCTAGCTTATTCCCATTACAGATCATGCTTGCTTATGGTTTTAGACAGATTTTTTTTCAGTTGTTCTTTTCAGTCATGTCTGATTCTTCATGACCTCATTAGTGGTTTTCTTGGCAAAGATACTGCAGTGCCATTTCTTTCTCTGGCTCATTTTACAGATGAGGAAACGGAGGCAGAAAGGGTTGAGTGACTTGTCCAGGATCACACAGCAAGTAAGTGTCTGAAGTCAGATTTGAACTCAAGAAGAGTCTTTCTGGCTTCAGGCCTGGCATTCTATTTTATTGTACCACCTAGCTGCTCTTCATGATTGCTGTTCTTGCTTTTTTTACTTCATCTAAGCATAGTATATTCTTCTCTACTTCTTACATCTACGCTGTGTGTCTCTTTTCAAGTGTGTTTCTTGTAAACAACATGGTAGATTCTGGTTTTTAATCCATTCTACTATCCATTTTTTCTGTTTTATTCACATTCACAGTTATGATTACTGAGTATTTTCCCTGCACCCTATTTTCTGCCTGTTTATCCTTCTCTTTTTACCCTGTCTCTCCTCAAAAAGCTGTTCTGCTTTTGATCACTGCTTCCCTTATTATCAGTCTCTTCCCCTTTCTTTTATTCTCTTCCTCTCTTGCTTCCTTGTAGAAAAAAGATAGGATTTTTATATTCATCTGAGTGTGTATGTTACTCCCTCTTTTAGTCAATTCTGGTGAGAGTAAGGTTCAAGCATTGTCTGCCACTCCTCATTTCCCCCTTTTATGTGAGATAATTTTCCATATTCTACCTCTCTCCTTTCCTTTTCTCCCATTGAATCCCTCTTTATAACCCCTTAATTTTATTTTTTTGAAATCATCCCATCATAGTCAACTCACACCTGTGCCCTTTGTTACATATACTCTTTTTAACTGCCCTAAAAATAATAAAATTCTTGGGAGTTACAAATGTCACCTCATATAGGGTATAAAAAGTTTAACCTTATTGAGTCCCTTATGATTTCACTTTCCTGTTTACTTTTTTACGCTTCTCTTGAATCTTATATTTGAAAGTCAAATTTTCTATTCAGCTCTGGTCTTTTCATCAAGAATTCTTGAAAATCCTCCATTTCATTAAATATTTATTTCCCCCTGAAGGATTATACTCAGTTTTATTGGATAGGTGATTCTTAATTATAACCCTAGCACCTTTTCCTTTGGAAATATCACATTCCCAATCCTCCAATCCTTTAGTGTAGAAACTGCTAGATCTTGTGCTATCATGACCATGGTCCCACAGTATTTGGATGGTTTCTTCTAGCTACCTGAAATATTTTTTTCCTTGATGCAAGAGCTCTGGTATTTGAATATGGTATTCCTGGGAGCTTTTCATTTTGGAATCACTTTCAAGAAGTGATTGGTGAATTGTTTCAATTTCTACTTTACCCTCTGGTTCTAGGATCTTGATAATTTTTGAAATATGATATTTAGTGTCTTAAAAAATTATGGCTGTCAGATAGTAAATAATTCTTAAATTATCTCTCCTGGATCTATTTTCCAGGTGTGTTGTTTCTCCAATGAGAGATTTCACATTTTCTTCTACTTTTGTTTTGATTTTGTTTTCATTGTTCTTGATGTTCCATAGAGCTATTAGTTTCCACTAGCTCAAGTCTAATTTTTGAGAAATTGTTTTCTTCAGTGAGCTTTTGGACCTCTTTTTCCATTTGATATTTTCTTTTGTATTTTTTTTGTTTCTCTTTTACCAAGCTGTTTGACTTCTTTTTTCATGATTTTCTTGTATCGCTCTCATTTCTTTTCTCAATCTTTCTTTTCCCTCTTTTTTTTAACTTTAAAAAACCTGGAAATTTTTTTTGGTGGTGGTATTTGGTGGAGGGGGAGTGGCTTTTGCCCAATTCACATTTGGCTTTGAAGCTTTGCATGTAGTTGTTTTGACTTTGTTGTTTTCCTCTGAGTTTGTGTCTTGACCTGTCTCCATAGTAACTTTTTTGTAGCCAGGCTATTTTTTGTTGTTTGCTCATTTCCCCATCCTACTTCTTGACTTTTAGTTTCATGTTAAAGTTGGGTTCTATTCCTGGAGTGGAAGGAGTATTGTTCCAAGCTAATGCTGCTGTTTTCAGAGCTAGTTCTGGGGGTCTGTAAAGTTTTCAGTTCTTCCAAGTTGGTTTGATTTAAGGAAAGGTGTGGTCACTGTCTCCTGGTCTGTGCTCTGGTTTGTGAATGACCACAAGCACTCTTCTCCACCCTGGAACTATGACCAGGGTCCCTACTGGCCTGCAGCCTCATGTGTTGGTGTTGCTAGTCCAACTTTTCATGTTGGTACTTTAATCTGGAACCACATATGTACAATAAAGCAGGCTTTATACTCCAGGCTAACAAAGGGTTCCTGATAATCTCCTTCTGGCTAAGAGTCTGTGGGCTGAGAGTTCCTAAAGATGCTGCTGCTGCTGCTGTTGCTCCAGTTGCTGCTTAGGCCAGTTGCTAGTTTGCTGGGTACAACCAAAAAACCCTGTAAGACAAACCTTTCCTGGGGATCTGAGTTGTCTTTGAATTGAAAATTGTTTCATCGTGACTCTTTGTTGGTTTTGCTACTCCAGAATGTCATGTTATTTTAAAGTTTTTTGGAAAGCAATGTAGGAAAGTTCAGGTGTGTACCTGCCTATACTCTGCCATTTTGGCTTCATCTCCCATTATCTCTAGTTTCTAATGACACAATCAAAATAGGAAATTTCCCTAATTTTTCTTAAAAGTCAGAACCAGTAAAAAAAAACAACACCCAACCCAAAACAATAGAAGGGATGTATTTTTCTGAATCAAAGGGAGAGGAGGCAGTGTCCCTTCAGTTTGTTATGGACCAAATCAAGAAAGGGAAAGTTTCTTTTGTTTGTCATTAACCTGACTGCAATAGGTAGTCTTTAGTTTTTCAAGAAGATATCTCCTCCTAGGAGTGCATTGATGATAATACTGATTTTTTAGGTGAATAAGTTGATTAATCAATGGAAACCTTTGTCTTTTTTGTTTTTCTTGCTATTAAATTTCATCTTTTATTTCATAATTAATAATATAATTATATAACATAAACAAGGTTTAATAATAAGATAATATATAACTTTTATATAGTGTTTTAAAGTTTACAAAACAATTTACACATATTATCTCATTTGAACCTGGAAAGTAGTTGCTATCTTTATTTACCCCCATGATTATTATAAGAATATGAGTTGAAAATTGCTTGAAAGAGGAAGGATTTATCCAATTAGCTGGAGGCCCTCGGTGGGTCAGAAATTGCCTTCCCCAAATGCCTGTACATTAATAAAATGTATCCCATGGAGTTGGCTACAGCACAGAAAGTAGAATGTTTTTCTCTCCCATTATGGAATGGGATATCTGTGTAAGCTCTGAGGATTATAAACTCATGAAAAGCCCAGTGAATGGAATCCAAAGAGAAGAGTTGCCCCCTGTCCCTGTGATGGAAGATAGTTCAGCTTCATCATCCTCACAGATTGCAAGCTCTCCATGTTTTAGTAGGCAGCCTTTATGATCACAAAAATAGGAATCATAGAGTTCAAAGTCAAAATAACTGTAACTAATAAGATGTTCTATACCCTGACACCTTCATCAGGTGGGAATACTTCTCAATAATAGAATCGGTCAAAGACGTGACCTATGTTGAATGCTCAAGACACCAGCAATTCAAGTAGGTGTGAAAAGTCCATAATAAATCTGGAAGGATTGAAATGCTTTATCCATTGGATAAGAAGAAATGATGACACACAAGAAGTGTATGGTTATTGGTTCAAGAAAATCAGTCATGCCCTGTGGAACTTGGTTCAGAGTTAATTATGACATTTGGAGACCAGTCTGGTAGTGAAGTAGTTCCAGCCAAGTCCTTGAGAGTTAATTATATGAGGTAGGAAGGAAAGAGTCCCTATCTCCTCCCCTTACTCTCCTATAACCAGAGGAAGACCTTATAACTTTTGGAAGATCAAAAAAATCTGGCTTCTCTAATGGTGATAAGAGGGAAGCTAGAATAGCTTGTGGCTCACAGCATCTTCTTTCCACCTTGGGGACAATTTAGATACATGGAGG
This sequence comes from Monodelphis domestica, assembly GCF_027887165.1. Taxonomy (NCBI): domain Eukaryota; kingdom Metazoa; phylum Chordata; class Mammalia; order Didelphimorphia; family Didelphidae; genus Monodelphis; species Monodelphis domestica. Next base: position 394,316,390 of record NC_077230.1, read on the forward strand.
AAAGGCAGTTTTGGGATTCTAGAAGGGTTCTGACTTTTGGAGCACAGAAAAGAGCCACCCACAATGGAATTTTATTAGTACTTCTATCTAATTAGAAGTAATGAGTTACCATTTTACCATATGTGATCCCTAAGCTGGAGTCCAGTTTCTCTTAGACTCTCCATGTCCCTAGTTCTGAGATTCTATGTTCTAAGGCAGTTGTAGGTACAATACCCAGAGCACTAGTAGGGAAGATGAGTTCAAATCTAGCCCCAGGCATTTATTAGCCGTATGACTCTAGGCAAGATGCTTAGCCTCAGTTTGCTTCATTTTCCTCAACTGCAAAATGAGGACAATAATAGATTTCTATCTCCTCCCAGGGCTGTTAGAGGATTAAATGAGAAAAATTTTAAGGCACTTAGCAGAGTGCCTGACACATAGTAAGCATTAAATAAATATTCTTTTTCTTCTTTTCTTCCTAAGGTCCTTCCCACCCCTAATATTCCCAGTCCTGACAATTGCTACTATAGGTTCCCCTCCCAGCTCTAACATTCTGTATGTTCTCATGGGAGAGTGTGTCCCAGACTTTTGAGAGATGTTGTTCTACTCAGTCTACTCAGTCAACATCCATTTATAAAAATTGGTGATAGTAATTGGTTGATTGATATGGGCAAAATACCAAACTCATTAAATGGTATTGGAGCCTTCCTCATAACCCTGACGAGTGCTTATTGATTGATTCTCCAGCACTTTCAGGCTTATTAATAAGAATAGCTAACTTTTCTGTAGCATTTTTCTACTCAATAAACTCCAGTGGTTCCCTATTACTCCTAAGATCAAGTATAAAGTACTCCACTTGACATTTAATATTCTATACTACCTGGCTTCTATCAATCTTTCCTGACTTATTGTATTTTACATCCCTCTATATACACAGTAGAACCCCCCAGAGAGATCTTTCTACTATTCCTCATACAAGATATTCCATCTCATGACACCATCCTTTTGCATAAGCTATTCCTCATACCTAAAGTATACTCTATTCTCATCTCCATTCCTCCTCCTTCCTTCCTTCCTTCCTTCCTTCCTTCCTTCCTTCCTTCCTTCCTTCCTTCCTTCCTTCCTTCCTTCCTTCCTTCCTTCCTTCCTTCCTTCCTTCCTTCCTTCCTTCCTTCCTTCCTTCCTTCCTTCCTTCCTTCCTTCCTTCCTTCCTTCCTCCCTTCCTTCCTTTTCTCTTCCTCCCTCCCTTATTTCCTTCCTTCCTTCCTTCCTCCCTTCCTTCCTTTTCTCTTCCTCCCTCCCTTATTTCCTTCCTTCCTCCCTTCCTCCTTTCCTTCCACCCTCCCTTCCTTCCTCCCTCCCTTCTTTCCTCCTTTCCTTCCTTTGTCCTTTCCTTCCTTCCTTCCTTCCTTCCTTCCTTCCTTCCTTCCTTCCTTCCTTCCTTCCTTCCTTCCTTCCTTCCTTCCTTCCTTCCTTCCAAAAACCCTTACCTTCTGCTTTAGTATCAGTTCTAAGACAGAAGAGGCAATTGAGATTAAGTGACTTGCTCAGTATCACACAGCTAAGAATTATTTGAGGCCAAATTTGAACCCAGGCCCTTCCAACTCCATGACTAGTGCTCTATCTACACTGCTACCTAGTTGCTCCTTCCATTTTGTTTCAAGGTTTAGTTTAAGGACCACTTTTGGAATGAGGAATCTCTTGAGCCCCAAATGCCAGTCTTTTTTCCCCAAGTCAGAATTTACCTTTTGATAAATATATTGTGCATGCTGTAAAAATGGATTCCTCAGTCTCCCCTAAATTTTAATCTTTACAATGCTTTATATCTCATTGTTAAGGGTAGGGCCTATTTCATTTTTATTTTTGCCTCTGTAATTTTGGTGCAAAGCAGGAATGTAACAAATGCTTGTTGACTGATTGATTGACTCTATCTAGGGTTGGGCTTTTTCATCTTGTTTGTGTCCTGGAGCCCTGTGACCAGTATCTGGTCAACCCTATGGATCCTTCTTAGAATCATAAATATTTTTTATTTTTTTATTTAAAAAAAAAAACCCTTACCTTCCGTCTTGGAGTCAATACTGTGTATTGGCTCCAAGGCAGAAGAGTGGTAAGGGCTAGGCAATGGGGATGAAGTGACTTGCCCAGGGTCACCCAGCTGGGAAGTGTCTGAGGTCAGATTTGAACCCAGGACTTCCCGTCTCTAGGCCTGGCTCTCAATCCACTGAGCGGCCCCCTTAGAAACATATTTTTAAATGCATCAAATGAAATAATGAGGAGTGCCAATGACATGTGCAGATATATGCAACCACTGCAGTGTATGAAATATCTGTGATTTCTATGGGTGACCCAGTCCCAGGTCTGTCCTGGTCATACGATTGTGGGTTGTTCCCTCTGTTCAGAATAGAAGAAATGCCAAATTTCAGTTAGAGATGAATGAAAATAAAGCTGTCCCTCTCCACCCCACCCCGCCCCAATCTGGGTTCATGGACTGTAGGTAAAAAATCCTTGATCTAAATGATAGAACTGCCTGCCCACCATTGGAAAACAATCTCCTGATAATACTGGAATAGAACTGGGAATTTGTGCATGACCAAGTAACCCAGAAGAGCCAGGAGATGGCAGTAGGAAGGGAGGAGCATCTTTTGGAATATCTCTATGTCCCAAATACAGGACTCAAACCCCAACCCCAGGGACTATAACTCATAAGATCCTCTACTATTTATCATAGCGAGGTGGTGCAATGAAGAGAGTGCTGGGCCTGGAGGTAGGAAATGTGGCCCCAGACACAAGCTATGTGACCTTGGGCAAGTCACTTCACCCCATTTGTTCCAGTTTCCTCATCTGTCAAATAAGTGGCAGAAGAAAAAGGCAAACTACCCTGTATCTTTGCTAAGAAAACCCCAAAATGGGGTCATGGGGAGTTGGAAATGATTGAAAAAATATTTTTTTAAAATAAAAACTTACTACAGGTTAGGAAATGAACCAGCTCCCACACTGGGAGGCAAGAATCTCTTAATGTCCCTGAACCCGGTTCTTAATCTACTAACAGGGAGGTTCGCGGAGCACTGTTAGAGATTTTTTACTTCTTAGTGTCAGATAACTTCAGAGGCAGAAGGGAACATCCAGTCCAAAAGCTTCATTTTATAGATGATGGATGTGAAGCTCAGTGGTGGTGGTGGGGTGAGGGGGAGTACCTTGCCCAGGGTTGACAGTTCGTAAGACCTAAAACTCAAGGCTTCAACTACCATCCACCAGCTTCATTTGACGGGGGAAGAAGCAAAAGGCTCAGCTGGAGAAGGATCTGCCCCAAGCCCCCAAAGATGGTGGGTAGGAGAACTGGGATTTGAACCCAAGTCAGAGGATCATCGATGTAGGGCTGGAAGTTTCTTTAGAAGCTAGTTAGTACAACTTCATTATCTGACAGCTTTGGGAGGGTCACGGCTTTGGTCACTGGGTTGTATCTGAGGCGGGAGTTAGACCCAGGCCCTCTGACTCTTTTGGCACTGACCTTCTGCTGCTTAATGCAGCGGTTCATCCTCTTCTCCAGGCTGAGCTGCTGCTCAGTCCTATCCAGGGCTTCCTTGAGCAGAGCCTTCTCTTCTGCCTCCTTGTAGATTTCGTCTTCTAGTTTGTTCATCTGTTCCTGGTACACCTGCATTGGGATTTTACTCTGCCTGGCCAAAGAGAGAAACAAGAGCTCTGTCCTCTCCTTTGCCTTCCCTCATCGTGTCCCCAACCTCCTCCCGGGGAAGGTCTCTCAGTGTGGTGGCAAGAGGCCACCTGACTGGTTTCTTGGTGAATAGGGGAACAATAACAATAACAACAACAACAAATCTGTATCGTTTTCTTCAGCAGCAACAACAAAAAATATTTCATAAAGGGCCTCGGGATCTGATCCTCTAACCAGGCAGAGCTGAAGGGAATCAGCATTTTTAAAAATTGTTGTTTGGACATTTTCAGTCATCTCCAAATGAGAAATTTTTAAATATCTTTTTAAAAAAAATTAAAACCCTTACCGTCCATCTTGGAGTCAATACTGTGTATTGGCTCCAAGGCAGAAGAGTGGTAAGGGCTAGGCAATGGGGGTCAAGTGACTTGCCCAGGGTCACACAGCTGGGAAGTGTCTGAGGCCAGATTTGAACCTAGGTCCTCCCATCTCTAGACCTGACTCTCAATCCACTGAGCCACCCAGATGCCCCCTAAATATCTTTTTTTTTTAAATCTTATTTTATCTTTTTTTAAAAAAATTCTTATTTGTGGATTTCTTGGCAAAGATGCTGGAGTGGTTTACCATTTCCTTCTCCAGCTCATTTTACAGATGAGGAAACAGAGGCAAACAGGGTTAAGTGACTCTCCCAGGGTCACCAGCTAGACTGAGACTAGATTTAAATTTGGGTCTTCCTGATTTCCGGCTTGGCATTCTATTCACTATGCCACCTTATAAGCATTTATAGATAATCTACTATGTGCCAGGCACTGGGCTAAGTGCTTTGCAATGATTTTCACATTTGATCCTCAAATAATCCCGGGAGGTAGGTGCTGTTAATAGATTTTCCCTCTTTTACAGATAGGGAAACTGAGACAAGCAGAGTTAAGTGACTCTTCCAAGGTCACCAGCTAGTCTGAGACCAGATATGAACTCAGGTCTTCCTGATTCTAGGCTCAGCACTCTATCCACTTATAAGCATTTATAGAACATCTACTATGTGCCAGGCACTGGGCTAAGTGCCTTGAAGTGATCTTCTCATCTGATCCTCAAACAATCCTGGGGAGGTAGGTGCTGTTAGTGGGTTTTCCTTATTTTACAGATAGGGAAACCGAGGCAAACAGAAGTCAAGGAACTTGCCCAGTGGGTCACAACATTAATAAAGTTTAAAACTAGGAGTTGTGATACCTACCTCCTAGGGTTGTTGTAAAGACCAAATGAGAGAATACTTACTCTATGTCTGGCAAATTGTAAACACTAGTTATTATTATTACTTACAACCTGTGTAACTTTTGACAAGACATTCCTCCTGGCTTCAGTTTCCCCACACGTAAAATGAGGACATCGGACTCTAGAGATACCCTTCCCCTGGCTATAACCATGCTACTCTGATCTTGGGATGAGCAACCCAGGACACAGAGATTACAGGGGAGCTGCACCCTGGTGAAATCACAGGCTTCAACATTTTGGTTCCAAGGTCTCTCTCAGGTCTGCAATGTTCATTTCTGAGGCCTCCTGTCACTAATGTTCGAAGCTCTAAAGTGTGTCCCAGTTCTGCCATTTTCTCCAAAGCTTCCCTCCTGGCTCTGATGTTTTCTCTCTTGTGGTCTCACCCAGATTTTATATTTTGGATTCTAAGGTCCCTTTCAGTTCTGGCATTTAGTGTTGGGGTATTTTTAACCCCTTACCTCCCATCTTTGGTTCTAAGGCAGAAGAGCAGTAAGGGCTAGACCAACAGTGTCAAGTGACTCACCCAGGGTCACACAGCTAGGAAGTGTATGAAGTCAGATTTAAAACCAGGACTGGTGATCTCAATCCACGGAGCCATCTAGCTGCCCCCAACATTTAGTATTTTAAGGTTTCCTACAGGATCTTCTATTCTAAGGTCCTTTCTGTGAGCTCTGACAGTCTGTGTTCTAAAAGCCCTCTCTAGCTCTGATCTGTCTGATTATAGACTATGACCCACCATGCTGAGCTGAGCTGCCAAAGCCCATGGTTTTTGGGCTAAACCGTACGGTGCCAAGCATTACATTCAAATTGAAAATAATTTTGGCCTTTTTCATGTAAGAGTCCTTAAGTCTATCCAGGAGGGAAAAGGTCTTTGGAGAGTTGAAAACAGATTATACTCATGCATGGTGGGTATAAGTAGGCAGCAAAGGTATGATTTGTACATGAGAAGTGCTTGTTGCTGTTTGGCCACTTTTACTTGTGTCTGATTCTTTGTGACCCCATGTGGGGTTTTCTTGGTAAAGATACTGGAGTGGTTTGCTATTTCCTTGTCCAGCTCTTTTGACAGATGAGTAAACTGAGGTAAATAGGGTTAAGGGACTTGCCAAATGTCATACAGCTAGTAAGTGTTTTGAGGTAGGATTTGAATACTGCTCCATATAATTGTTCCTATGAGAAGTGGTTCAAAAGGCTAATTATCAAGGGCATCTATAGCTGTATTTGGCACATAGTAGGAACTTACTAAATAACTATTGATGATTGATTGGAAAAGGAGATGAGCTGGTACATGATGGACATTATAAAGGGCCTTCTAACTTGTTGACTAGCTCTTTATCATAAATATTCTTTTTTTAACCCTTAACTTTCTGTCTAGGATTTGATACTAAGCATTGGTTCTATCCACTGAGCCACCTAGCTGCCCCTATCACAAGTATTCTTAAACTAGTATCCTTTTGGTAGCTGGTCAAAAAATTTAAGAGAATCTCTAAACTTGGATGGAAAAAAATCTTTATTTTCACTAACTACTAACTGACTTTTGGCATTTCCTTCAATTATTTTAAAATGTTTTAAGAGAAGGGGGCCCAAGGACTATCTGGGTGGCTCAGTGGATAGCTAGGCCTGGAGATGGGAGGTCCTGTATTCAAATCTGACCTGATATTTCCTAGTTGTGAGCCCCTG